>NC_142885.1:57906500-58061750 GCF_051225735.1 Oryctolagus cuniculus
ACCTGCATGGACAGAGTGATCAAAGAAGCGATCAAAAGCCCCCGAGGAGCGAAGTTAGCCAGGGCTGACAGCAAGCTGCTTCCTGGCCAGCCCAGGAACTGCGGCTCCAGCCCACCATGGTTTCCAGTGCCTCCCAACGCCCCCCACCAAGGGCAAGCCCGGGAAATGGATCCCCCCAGATCCCAGTGACTTGAGATGCTTGCTGCCACCCAGGCTGTGAGCCCTCTTGTGTGTGTATTTCCATATCCATTTCTTCTTTCAACAGGAACACACTCAGGGTGCCCCTGGCATTGTCACTGGACATTGCCCAAGGCCCAGGGAGGCAGAAGTCAGGAAAACATCATCCTTGCCCTCTAGAAGCCAGACTGAGTGTTGTGCTGTGTCAGCCATTGTTGACATTGCTGTTAAAATAAACCAGAGGCCCTAAAGCAGCGAGATTGGCCCAGGGGCACCTTCAGCTTCGAGGCTTACTTAGGACTTGTTGCTCGCGGCAGGCAGGCAGGCAGGTGACAGAATATTCTGGAATCAGATTACCTGGACTCGGATGCCACACTAGGATATGTGTCACATCCTGGCTTTTTGACCATAGGCAAATTACCCCATTCCCACAGTGCCTCATTTCCCCATCTGTAAAATGGGGGGGGGGGGTGTGAAAGCAGTGCTTAAACCTCATAGGTTTACTGCAAGGACTGAATGAGGTGATGCATGGACAGGTCTTGGCCAAGTGACCAGCATGGAGTAAACCACGATCAAGCGTGAACCTTCATAGTTACTCCTGTCTGCATTATGTGACGGGAAAGCATTAACGTGATGAATGAGCACCAATTTGGGGAAATGTCCCTTTTGAAGAAGAAGGCACCTGCAGAACATATTTATGGTTTATGATCAGGAGGCAGCGTTAATGGCCCATAATGTGATTACTATAAGGATTTTTATTAGGAAAATTTCGGCCAATTTGGCATTAATTAATGTACTGTTAACTTTGGAGTGTTACTCACTTAGTCCTTGGAGAGTTGGGGAAAATAAACCTGTTGTCAAAGCCCTTACCCTGAGAAGTAAATAAGAGTTGTTTCCTCCTCAAGAGGCCCCATTTGTAATAAAAATAGATGAGTTGCTGCATTTTCCCAGGCAGTATTTATGGAGCCCGCGAGTCCCTGCATGAGAGGAGAGAGGAGAATGGAGATGGGAATGCCAGGCGACAGGACGGCGCACGGCAGACCTGGCTCACTGCAGCCTCTGGGTCAGGCAGGCAGGGGGAGCAGGCCAGGGAGCTGTGTGCCCTCTCTCGTGTTCTCCACACACCAGACTGCGGATGGCAGGAGGGTCCAGATGCCCCGCCTCCTGCCCATCCTCCACTCTGCACTGCGAGGTGTCCTCCTCACACCGTCCCACCTGGCATTCCGGAGTGTGTCCCACGTACAGTCCCGGTCTCCAGTGTGGGTATAGTACCCGTCCTAATGGCTTGGCCCTCTCCTTCCATGGTGTCCTGGGTCAC
The DNA here is from genome assembly GCF_051225735.1 of Oryctolagus cuniculus. Lineage (NCBI taxonomy): Eukaryota > Metazoa > Chordata > Mammalia > Lagomorpha > Leporidae > Oryctolagus > Oryctolagus cuniculus. Next base: position 57,907,996 of record NC_142885.1, read on the forward strand.
ACCCCTGCCATCTTTCCATCCTTCTGGACTTCATTTCTGTCTTCTCAGTTGCCACGCTCTCACTCACCACAGGGCCTTTGCCTGTGCTGTTCCCCTTGTAGGCAGTTAACCCCTAACTCAACCTGTAGATCACTGTCCAAGGGATATACCCCGAGACCCCCTTGTGTGATATGAGCCACTGCCTGAGCCGCAGTAGCAAAGACCCATGGACAGGGCACGTTGGACAACAGACCCGGATTCCTTCACAGTCTGGGATGCTGCAAGTTCAAGATGAAGACTGAACTCAGGTGCTGCCACGGTTGGGTTCCTGCGAGGACCTGCATCCTGGCTTACAGGTGTCTTCCTTCTTGCTGGCCCTCCTGTGGAGGCAGAGAGAATGAGCCCTCTGATGTCTCCTCTCATAAGGGTGCTGATCCCCCTGGCCCAGGGATTCTTATTTATGACACCCTTTCACCCTCATCACCTCCTTAAGGACAACATCCGCAGTATAGTCACTTGAGGGGCTGGAGGGGCACACAACTCAGTCCCTAGCAAGTGGTGTCTTCAACAAAAGAAAGGGTGTCCAGCACCGAGGAATGGAGCAGGGGCTGGATGGCATTGAACGAGGTTGCGGAGCAGGGAGTGAGGATGTGGAGGGGAGGAGATGCCTTGCCTTGCCTGCCCTGATTTAAGGTCATAGAAAGGATGGGCACCATTACATTTTCTTCACATTGCGAGTTGGCCCTGGGCTTGGTTATGTGTTAGTGGTTTGTGCTCCCTTCCCAGAGAGCCTGCTCCTCCAAAACACATGTTCCCCCCACCCACTCCCAGAGTGGTGCCTTCCTGGCATCTCACGGGCACTCAATCTAGCAACTGCCACTGGGTGCCAGTGCATCCCAAACTTAGCAGCCTACACCACCACCCGTGGATTCCCAGGGGTCTGGGAACAGCACTTTCACAGGGGAAGACAAAATCGCCGAGGCTGAAGAACACTGCTCCGAATCAGGTGTTTTTCTGAGTGCACACCTCCATGGAGTCCTTCCTACAAGGTGGGGGTCAGTGTGTACCCTTTGTGGGGCAGGCATTGTGACGGAGTTAATCTGCCATTTGGACACCTGCTTTCTATATTGGGGTGCCCATTCTACTCCCAACTCCTCCACTTCTGATCCAGCTCCCTGCTGACACACCTGGGAAGGCAGTGGTTGACGGCCCAAGGGGTTGGCCCCTGCCACCGACATGGTAGACCTGAATGGAGTTCTTGGTTCCTGAGTTCGGCTTGGCCCAGCCCCAGCTATTGCAGGTGTTTGCGGAATAAACCAGCTGATAGAACGTCTTTGTCCCTCTCTCTCTTTCCCACTGTGCCTTTCACATAAAGAAATGGATAAGTCTTTCTTTTAAGAGCTTCTAACTTGCCCAGCCTCCCAGAGGGAGTGATTAGGGAGCCGAGGGTTACAACCAGATCTCGCTGGTTCTCAAGTCGGACTTTTTTCCATCAGCCATGTTTTGCCTTTCCTAAGTGGCTCCTCTTGTGGCCAAAGAAGTTGGCCATCTTAGCAGGGAACCTTCCACTTCCCAGGGAGCTGAGTGGCTCTCAAGCAACGACCATATTAGGCCCCTGCAGGGCATGGGAAAACGTAAACACTGGGGGCTAAATTGGGGGCTGGGAGTGTTAAACACCCTAGAATGCAGGAGACAACCCCAAGTAGCTCAGAACACACTGTCCACAATTGCTAGTAGTTCCTGTTTTGCAATACTGCTTGAGAGGAGGGGGAAATGTGTGCAGCACAAACCTGTGCTGGATGCATCAGAAAGGAACACAGTAGGAACTGCTGTTTGCTTGTGTGGTTGAACTTACGGGTCAGAAGTGCTCCTGATAGAGCAGCTGACAAATGGAGATCGGAACCCCAGTTCCACAGCTTATTAGCTGGTCAAGGAACCACTCTGAGTCTTCAGGCCCTCGTCTGTACAGTGGAAATAATCCACGTATCTCCCTCAAAGAAGTACTTGAGATCATGTCTGTTAAAAAAAAAGAATTCAACCTGAGTCTTGGCCCCTGGAAGCCATGTTACCATTATTGTAGTGGCTCCACGCACGATGCAAGGGAAAGGTCGCATCAGAGGCACAGCGTTTCCACAGCTGATCTGTAACAGGCGAAGTGACTGGAGCCTGGTGAATTGCGGCGAGATGTACCATACGCCATCAATATCCATGCCACCAGTTTCCATTTACTGAGCAGTACATCATTAGAATATCCCAGGGCTTGCGACAATAAAATCAATAAGACGATTCAGCCATGGGCTGTGGTTTAATAACTCCAGTCTCGAAAGGGGGGAAGAAACCCAGTGAGCAGTAACATGTCCTGAGTGCTTGACTGGGGTTGGAGGGAGACATGTCCTCGGAGCTGGAGGGAAATAACAAATGAGCCAGCCCAAGCCCCTGCGTGGAGCAGCAGGCAGGAAGCACCCACGGATGTCTTTGGATAAAACACTTCCCACCTTGAGAGATGTAGTCTTTTAGAGACAACTAACTGTACTCATGTACGTCAGACAGTTCATGGAAAATGGAATTCAAAGGCACGTTTGTTTCGGTGCAAAAACGTTGAAATGCATGTACAGTGTCTTTATCATATACACTTCCATAAACTTTCTGAAGACCCCTCACATTATACATAAGGAGATGGGAACACTAATTCCCTAACTTGATCATTACCCAGGGTGTGTGTATATGGGATAACTGTACTGGACCACATAAACATGTACTAATAGAAAATATGTATTTTAAATTAAAATAACAGTGACTTCAGTGTTCCCAGCATGGTAGATGCTTGTCGTTCACAACATGTATTTTATGAAGAACTGGAAGAGGAGCTCTATGACCCTAAACGTGAATGGTGAGGAAGTGGCGATTGTAGAGATGACCTGATGAATGCACTGTGTTTACCTTGTGCACCTACGGCACTGTACCCCCATGGAAATGCATATTAATATAGTGATATGAATTTAATATGTTAACCATGACTTTGGCAAAAGATGACATACAACATGTGGTTCTCATTCCTGAGCAAGCATGGGAACCACTCGGGAAGGTTTTAGAAACTACACTGGCATCCATCAAATCGATTAAGTTGGAATTTGTTGGGGACAGACTAAAATGTGGGTTGTTTTTCAGTTCTTATTATATTATTTGAAAGGCAGAGAGAGAGAGAGTTTGAGAGAGAGAGAGATCTCCCATCCACAGGTTTGCTCTCCAAATGCCCGCAACAGCCGAGGCTGGGCCAAGCTGAAGTCAGGAGTCAGGAACTCAATGCAGGTTCCCATGTGAGTGGCAGGGACCTAAGAACTCGTGCCATCAGCCTCTGCCTCCCTAGGGCACACATTAGCAGGAAGCTGGTTGGGAAGGTGGAAGAGACAATCCTCATACCAGGCACTCCGATACGGGGTACGAGCATCCCAAATGGCGGCTTAACCACACTGTGCTAAAGCCTGCCCTGGGCTGCTTCAAAAAATGAAGCAGCAGCTGTTCAGATGATTCTAGGGTGCAGCCCGGGTTGAGAACGACCGGCCTAGAGGGTGTCCCCCCTTAGCCTGCACCAGTCACCTGGAGAGCTTGTTAGGCACAGACTTCAGGTCCCCCGCCCCCAGCATTTCCCACTCAGAAGGTCTGGGCTGGGGCTGAGATTTGCGTTTCTGACAGAGTCCAGATGCTGTTGCCGCTGCTGCTCTGAGACCACTAGAGAACCTGTACATCAGTGGTTCTCAGCTGGTAGTGACTTGCTCCTTCCCCTCCTCCCCTCCCCAGGTGGAGTCTTCAGAAAGTTCATGGAAGAGGCTTCTTAATGAAAAAATATATATATGCATGGATTACAGTGTCTGGCATCAAAATACTGTCTTTCAGTCCCTGCTTGCCCAAGCTTTTTGTGGCCATTTGGGAAGTGAACCAGCAGATGGAAGATTTCTCTCTCTCTCTCTCTCTCTCTCTCCCTCTCCCTCTCCTTCTCTCCTTCTCTCCCTCTCCTTCTCTCCTTCTCTCCCTCTCTCCCTCTCTCCCTCTCTCCCTCTCTCCCTCTCTCCCTCTCCCCCTCTCCCACCCCCTCTCTCCCCTTCTCCCTCCCTCCCTCCCACCCTCCCCCTATTTCTGTGTAACTCTTTCAGATAAATAAATCTTCTAAAAATTAAAAAAAAAAAAACTGAAGGAAAATCCAAAAGACACTGTTTCTTATCAGATACCCACCGTCTCCTAGCAGGAAGGGTCTCCCCAAGAGCCCACCCCCAAAACCCCTAACAAACCCTTGTGGGCACCTGAAGGAAAGGCCAATGTCTGTGCCTTCAGGTCCTCCCATGACATGGGGCTGCTTGGGCACGACTCCGCTCCTGGCCTTTCCCCTCCTCGTTTGTTGAACAAACTCAGCCAGCTCTCATGGCCTCGTTAATAGTCCACAACCTTCCCACACACCGCTGCTGCCTTCTCGCTTTTGCCATTTTCACCCGGCACCTGCAGTAGACTCACCTGTATCTTAAGTGTCTTTTATTTTAAAGGTGATTCTGCATCACTGCCCTAAGTGGAAATCTTGCTGGAACTTGCTAAGAAGCGACAGCAAGCATGCACATGAATCAGGGACATCAAAATGGCAGCACTCAGTGGGAGCCAGGCACTCCTGTGGTCTGCCAGAGATGCCAGTCCTGGGGGCTGAGCCCTCCTGCTTGCTAAAGGAGGCTCAGCACGTGAGGGCTGTTGGGGATGAATTGTGCGCACCTGAGACCACATTGGTGGGCTGATCAGAAGAGCAGGGTAGGTAAAGGCTGTCACCATCCCCCTGGTCCATTGCCCTTTGCTGTGTACCCGGTGAGTTGCCTCTTGGGTAACAGTGCTTTGAAAGACATAAGCTCTGAAGTCCTCAAGGTCAGGTCCAGGGCCACCCCGCCCCCAGCCTTGCGAGTAGTTATTACAAGTCTCAGGGCAGTGGCCAAGGGTTCCAGAGTTGCACCCATTGGGCTCAGCTCCTGCTTGTCCACCCTCACTGCACAGCTCTATTTTGCCTCTGTTGTAGCTTTCAGTCCTTAGAGCATTACTTGGAAGTGAATACTGTTGTATGGATAGAGAAACTGAGGCACAAGAGGCAAAGTGGCCCCTAAGGTTGGGGAGGGAGACCCGGGCTGAGCCGCTCTGAGGAATGACTGAGCTAGGAAGTGCAGGATGAGTTTCTGAAAATCCAAATTAAAAAGAGAATGACCACATGATCCTGCAACGCCAAGTCTGAAGATCTATTCCAAAGAATTGAAGGCAGTGACTCAAACAGGTATTGGGATGCCTGTGTTCAAAACAGCATTGTTCGCCAGAGCCCAAAGGTGGAAGCAACCCCAGTGTCCACTGGCAAATGAACGGATGTGAATGGCTACAGAAATCACCCACCTCCTGGTTTACTTCCCAGATGCTTGAAACAGCCAGGATTAGGCCAGGAGCCAAGAACCAAATCATGGGTGGCAGGGACCTAACAACTCGAGCCATCACCTGCTGCCTCCAAGGGTGTGCATTAACAGGGAGCTGGAATGGGTGAAGCTGAGGCTCGAGTCCCCGCCCTCCAGCAGGGCGTTTGGACATCCCAGGTGGCATTGTTACCACTGAGCCAAGCACCTGCCCCTACCAAAAACTTTCAACCAAGCCATGGCACGGGACTCGAGAGCTGGGCAATAGATCCTGCAGGGCTTCTCTAGGGAAAGGTCAGTTTGTCCTAAGACCCAGCGCCGATGCGCTGGCCTGGCCAGCTTCATCCCTGCACCCCTGATCTCGCAGCTCCCCCCTCCACACTCCAGGACCCTATTTCATACCTGTGCTCCCCCCACTTCTCGTCTACTCAGGCTGGAGGTCACAGGCGGGTGTGGAACTGTTCCTGGTCCCTGATCATGAATCACCCGGCCTGGTCATGGATGGGTGGACTGCTCATGACAGTAGCCTTAACGTGGGAGGGCAGCGTGGGCTGTCAGCAGACTCCTCCCTGGGGGCTTGATGGTCCTGAGCAGGGGTCACAGGTTACCCCAAGCCTGAAGGAAGAGGGAGCCAGGTTGCTGGATGCAACCGGTCAGGCTTGAGTCTTCCATGAAGACAGCCCAGGGCCCCAGATATGGTTGGAGCTGTCTGAGTTTGAATCAGCTCAGCTCTGCCAGGCCCCAGGAGCCAGGGTAGCATCCAGCAAGAGCCTGGCCTTGGCTGATAGAGGACTGGCGCCTGTCAAGAAAGCCAGCCATCATGATCAGGCCATGATGGCTGAGTAGTCTGGGATTCTAATCTGATTATGGAGTTAGCTGGAGGGCATGGAGGACTACTCCTCTGAGCATCAGGATGGATTCCTCTATAGCAGCCAGTCCCCTGTAAGCCAAGGCCAGACTCTTTTATCTCTTGAAGAATGCTTAGAGGTCTCCCATGTGGGTGGCAGGGACCCTGCTGCATCCCAGGGTCTTCATTAACAGGAAGCTGGAGTCAGAAGCCAGAGCTGAGAATCAAAACCAGGTATTCTGATGTTTAGATAGGCTAAACTCCCACTCTCATCCCACTGTATAGAGAAGCAACCAACTGTCAGAGAGGGGGTGTCTCTAAGTCCCCACGAAGAAAGGCTGGACCCAGGTGCCCCCTCTGAATGCCAGCACTTGAGACTTCCCGGGCAGCGGGATGCTGGTCTAGCTTCAGCCCAGAGCCTCCGGACCCAAGTCCCACTTGCACCCAACCTCATTCCCACTGCTTGTCGTTCCCAAGACCCAGCCAGCTCTCTCACTTGGAAGCGAATCAGAAAGTCCTCCTCGCAGCAGCTGGAAGAGGCCCTTTGCAAGTATAAACAGAATCAAGGGCTTTATTGGTAGAGTAACTATTCCAGTCAAGCGGCTCCTTTGCGTTTGTTGTAATTGTGGTCTGGAGAGCAGCTCGGGCTGAGGATAGTTCTTTGCAGGCGGCAGGATTCAGTGCATCCACAGTGCTGGGAGCCGGTGCAGCCTTGAGGTAGAACCCCAGGGCCAGCCCAGCTGGTGAAACCAAACTTCATCCTGGTCATGGCGGGTGAACAGCCACATGGAAATGCTGCCGCTGATGGTGTGGCTTACTGAGGATTTAGTCCATGCTGCACACTGTTTCAGTACTGAGTGTGAACAGCTTCGTGAGCCAGAGGCTGTGATTATATGTGTCCAGGAGCCTTGGAGAGATTACCTAAGGGGCTCTGCCTGAGGCTACGCTCCAAACCCCTGCACCTTGCTTTCTCCTCCCAGATGCACCCCAAGCTTGATGGTCACTGACAGCCCAACATTCTTATAGTAGCACCCCTTTATCCACCAGGGACAATTCCAATACCCCCAGGCGATCCCTAAAATTATGGACGGTACCAAGGCCCGTGTATTCAGATGCCCTCAGTATCCATGGGGACTGCCTAGGGTTCCAAATTCAGGGAATACCCAAATCCCTTTTATAAAGCAGTATTTTTGCATTTAACTTATACACATCCTCCCATATACTTTGAATCACTTCTAGATTACTTGTAATACCTGACACCATGGCAATTCTTTTTTTTTTTTTTTTTTTTTTCTGACAGGCAGAATTAGAGAGAGAGACAGAAAGTTCTTCCTTCCATTGGTTCACCCCCCAAATGGCCGCCGTGGCCGGCACGCTGCGCCAATCCAAAGCTAGGAGCCAGGTGCTTCCTCCTGGTCTCCCATGCAGGTGTAGGGCCCAAGCACTTGGGCCATCCTCCACTGCACTCCCAGGCCACAGCAAAGAGTTGGACTGGAAGAGGAGCAACGGGGACAGAATCCGGTGCCCCGACCGGGACTAGAACCCGGTGTGCCGGCACCGCAAGGCGGAGGATTACCTAGTGAGCCGCGGCACCAGCCACCATGGCAGTTCTATGTAAATAGTTTTTAAACTGTATCATTTAAGGAATAATGAGTAACAGTCCATACTAGCTCAGGACATGCCATTTCCCCCACTATTTCCAGTCCTCCGGCGGCTAAACACAGATGCAAGACTTCAGGATACGAGTGACTAACTGTACTGCTTTTTTCTCATGCACTCGTACCTAGGATAACATTTCATTTATTAATTAGACACAGTAAGAGTTACAATAAAAATAATGAAGTAGAACGCTTATGTTTATAAAAATAAACGTTACTTTGAAGTTTTATAAACTGTTTATTTCTGGAATTTTCCATTTAATGTTTTTGGACCGAGGGTCATGTGTAACTGCAGCCATGGAAAGCAAAGCCGCAGACGACAGGGGACTGCCCTTTGTCTTCACCATCTCTGTGGCCCGAGGATGACCCAGTCCTTGCTTGACCCACGATGATCCTGAGAAACACAGAGCTTGGAGTAGCAGGTGTCAGTCACGCAGCTCACTTCCTATTGGGGGGGCACGGGGGTGCTCTCTCTGACTCCCACCTTCAGCCTCCTCACCTGCACCACAGAAACGCACTTGCTATTCTCCCCCCGTAACCCCGGCTGTTTAACATTCGTCTCAAGTCAGCTTCTCCCGCTGCTCCTAATCACTCTGATTTTTCCACTTATTTTCTGTTTTGTGCCATGGGAATCTGATTACATTGTTAAGTTCATAGGGTGTTTTTCTTTTAGGAGCTGGACAGTACTTGGGTTAAAGACCCACGACGCTCTGACCACTCGTCCTTGTTATCTGTCCTACAGCTGGCATGCCCCTTCTAGGAACAGATTGTCCTCTCTGTGAAATCAAATGTAGTGACGATGATAGGACCACTATCGGCTCACTTCCAAACAGGGACGGTCTGAGCCTCAGCTTCCGCACCGTGCGATAAGATAACCGCTCCCCTTTTATAGAGGCACTGGCCGAAGTAAATAAAACCGTGCAGCAAACAGTGCTTAGCACCTACTTGGCCCTCCACAAATGCTTGGCTCTGGCTGTGATCTCCACTCCCAACATGGCTGCACCCCAGACGGGCTCCAGGTTTTTTTTTGTTTTTTTTTTTGTTTTTTTTTTTTTTTTTTTTACAGGCAGAGTGGACAGTGAGAGAGAGAAAGGTCTTCCTTTGCTGTTGGTTCACCCTCCAATGGCCGCCACGGCCGGCGCACCGCGCTGATCAGAAGCCAGGAGCCAGGTGCTTCTCCTGGTCTCCCATGGGGTGCAGGGCCCAAGCACTTGGGCCATCCTCCACTGCACTCCCTGGCCACAGCAGAGAGCTGGCCTGGAAGAGGGGCAACCGGGACAGAATCCGGCGCCCCGACCAGAACTAGAACCCGGTGTGCCGGCGCCGCAAGGCAGAGGATTAGCCTAGTGAGCCGCGGCGCCGGCCGCTCCAGGGTTTTTGCTCCTAGTTCTTACAGCTCCCCAGTCCGACCCTCTGACCCAAGGATGAATGTGGTTGTGGGAAGGTACTTCCAAAGCTGCATGGGGAAAAAATGAAATTAGAAGATAAGTTTATTTTGGTGCACAAAATATGAACTCCATGCATCATTTTCTCACAAAATGCATTCCCACGCACCGTTTGAAGACCGCTTTCGTGTTTCAAGTCACAGAAGCTAGGGTGCTGGAGTGGTTGTCTTTGGCCTCCAGTCCTCTCTCCCTTCTCCAGAAGAAAAGATCCAAGTCCCTGTGAAGTTGCTCTGCTTTCTCAAACCCTACAGAGATAGGATAAGGACTTTCCTCAGTATCAGCGACCAAGTCCCTGGCAGACCAGCATAGCATCCTCACACAGCCCTGTCCTTATCTCCCAACTCCACTTCAGCACAGGGCAGGCAGAAACAGCAAGGCTACCTCTCCTGCCTGAGTTCACTGGGAAGCGTGTGAACCCCTCTGAGCCTCGTCAGAGATGACCACGCACGCTTCCCCGGGCCGAACAGTGACAGAGGCGGGACTCCCAGCACGGCGTTGATGCGTGGCAGGCCCTCGGGGGTCAGCTCCTCTGGACCAGAGCAACCACTCCTCCTCAGAGTGCGCTCATTCATTCACTCATTTATTTAACAACGGCAGCAAGAGACAGCCTTGGCTGGAGAGCAAATATGGGATGATCCCAAACACCCCGTAATCCTTGGCTGGATGGGTGGTGTTTGAGACGAGAGGCAGTGGATTTTTTTCCCCCGTGGATGTTGGGTAGTTGGATTGTTTGCTGTATATTTGGGTGGATGGGTGGTTGGGATGGATGGGAAGGGAAGGGAAGGGAAGGAGCGAGGATGAATGGAGGGAAAGATGTAGTCTTATTGATCACCCAGTGTCAGCCTCGTCATCTGATACTGAAATCCCCCTTACAATACCTGGGCAGTCCTCGACTGCATGCTTACTTACTTGCAGTGACTAACAAGGTATTTCATTAACAAGCTGTTAGAAACTTTTCCTTCCGAACTCTTAAGTATAATAACGTGGTGTGTGTGCGTGGGCAAGGCCACGGTCAGACGTCAGTTAAAACCTCAGCATAGCTAATGAAAACAGGGTGACTTTGAACAAATCCCTCGACCTCTAAATTGTGGCTTTCTTATATGGGAAATGGGGTCATCACACTAGCTGGCAGGTCGTTGTGAAGATTAAATGAGATAATGAATGTCAAGGCCTGGGCAAGGCTCAATAAAATGTGTTGTTATTGTACTGAGAAAAAAATGTACCCTCTCGTGACTTTGGTTTTCGCCAAGAACCGGCTGTGTGCCGGATATTAGTGTTGCGTGCTCCGTGGTAGATGAAGCTGAAACAGCCCCTCATGTCCTGGAGCCTGTGTGCCCGTGGAGTGTTCAGAGACACTAAACAAGTGAACAGATCAGTTTCAGATGGTGTTGAATGCTCTGCAGAGAATGGGAAGAGGGTGGGGTGGGGACAGGAGTCCTGTCCTTGGGCTGTGCGCTAGTGGCAGAAAGCAGGGGTGGTGAAGTGACCAGGTGGACACGGGACCCGTCAAGGGGGAGGGGTCTGAGGGATCGCCCAGGCCATGTGGGCTCAGCAGAGCGGGAAGGCTTCTAGGGGACATTGTCGTGGACCACACCGGGAGGTCGTGTTTCTCTCCACAGCCTTGGCCTTGGATTATCTTGGAGGGAAAGGAGGATGAGGATGATTTCGGGATAAACGATGTCTGGAACCGTTTATCTGGGCAGATCTGGTGTCAGATCTGGCTTTAAAAGAAAAATCATCTGTGGCGGTGGCCGTTCCAGGGGCTGGAGCCAGGTCATTAGGAGCTGGATGCTTGCCACCCCCGGCGGTGCTTCCCTCAGCCTGGCTTTGCTGCACTGTGAGAACAAAATGCCTCCTAGAACCTCCTGTTTCGTGTCCAAGAGAAAGAGCCGCTGTTACGTAGCACTTTCCACAAAGCCTGGACTTCTGTCTTGTCGACTGCTGAGCGTGATCGGGTTGGGTCACACATGCACCCCCAGACCACGCTGTGGGCAAGGCATGCCATGTCCTGATTGGCCAGGCCTGCGCTGTAGAGACCACCCCTGGAAATGGAGTGGACTTAGATCTTTCCCACCCACAACGACTGAGCCGGGAGGGGGCCAGTGATGCCTCCGAAAGCCTTGGGTGATAAACTTTCAGTTACTCAAGATGTTGGTAAAGTTTCCATTGAGCAACATCGTGGCTAGAAGAGCATCGTGCCAGTAGTTCCTGGAATACAAAATTAAAAGATAAATTCTTTTTGTGCAAAATCTTGCGATCCATGCATTTAACTGCTCTTCAGAAAGTTTGTGGAGAATGTGTATTATGAAAAAACAATGCATGATTTTAAAAATGTCGGCACCAAAGTAAATTTTTTATTTCCATTTAATTTATTTTTTATTTCTATTTAATCCATGAGGTTTGGTGAGGACCGTTGTAGTTGACGATACCATACTGTACCTTTAAATTTATTAAGAGGGTAGATCTCAATTCTTACTCTAATTTAAAAAAAACAAACCTACAGTTCGTAATGGATGCTGTTAGGACAAGAGGGAGAATGGATCCTGGACAGGAAAAATGGCATGTGCATCTGTGTTTCTTAACTCAGCACTTACTACTTCCTCCATGATACAGATATCTCTCCCGGACACTTCATCTCCTGCTGCCCTGTCTCCGCCAAGCTGTTTAAGCCCCCTGGGATCGGGAACAATGCCCTGAGCCAGCCCAGAGTCCCCTCGGCCCCTGCTGTACCTGCACACAGTGAGGGTCTGGGACCTGCTGAGCTGAGTGAAATCCGGTTTTCAGGCCCAACAAGACTGCCATGATCCTGGAATTGTCCCTGATGAAGCACCAGAGACAGTCCCCGGCCCCCAAAGGACCCTCCCCTCACCTGTGGCCTCTTGGGTTTCCCCAGGCAAAGCCAACAAGAACGTGCAGTGGGACGAGGACTCCGTGGAGTACATGCCGGCCAACCCCGTGAGGATCGCCTTCGTCCTGGTGGTCCACGGCCGCGCCTCCCGGCAGCTGCAACGCATGTTCAAGGCCATCTACCACAAGGACCACTTCTACTACATCCACGTGGACAAGGTGAGGGTCCTGCCATCACCCCAGCCTGGGCTTGCTCTGTGTCCATCTGTCCCCCCTGGAACCTTCCAGGCTGCACACAAGTCCAGGCTGCCCCTTGAGAGAAGACTCAGAGGGGGGGACAACATTGGGTTTTCGCAGTGTTCTGGGTTGTGTGTGTGTATCTGTATCTGTGTCTCTGTGTGTATCTGTGTGTGTGTGTGTCTGAGTGTCACTGTGCATGAATCTGTCTCTGTGTGTGTATCTGTATCTGTGTGTGTCTGTGTCTCTGTGTGTATATGTGCATCTGTGTGTATTTTTGTGTGTGTATCTGAGTGTGTATCTGTGCATGAATATATATCTGTATGTGTGTATTTGTATATTGTATGTTTATGTATGTTTATGTATATGTATATTGTATGTTGTATATTGTGTGTTTGTATCTAATTCTGTGCCAGTGCGTGTCTATGTGTGTCTGAGTGTGTCTGTGTCTCTGAGTGTGTCTATCGCTGTGTGTATCTGTGTCTGTGCCTGTGTGTATCTATGTGTGTATCTGTATGTCTGTGTGTATGTATATCTGTGCCTGTGTGTATCCGTCTGTGTCTTTCTGAGTGTGTCACCATGTATGTCTGTGTACCTGTATGTCTCTCTGTGTGTGTGTACCTGTGCGCGTCTCTGTCTGAGTGTGTCACTCTGTGTGTGCCTGTGTATCTGTGTGTGTTGATTTCAAAGATTCCAGCTTTGACTTTCCACTTTCTCTGTAACAGTTGTTTCTTTTTAAGAATCTTTGGTCGACTCATGCTAATTGTGCATGTTTATGCTGTGCAGTACGATAGTTTGATGTATGTATGCAGAGGGTCTTCAGCGAGTACAGGGAAAACATGCTTCCATTCATGTTAATGCAGATGAAATGAATGCAGGGACTCCAAATTTTTTATTTAAAATATTTATTTATTTTCATGTTATTTGAAAGAGAGATAGGGACAGACAGACATCTTCTGCCCACTGATTCACTCCCCAGATGCCCACCACAGCCAGGATGAGGCCAGGCCAAAGCCAGGAGCCAGGAACTCAACCTGGGTCTCCCACGTGGGTGGCCGGGACCCAAGTACTTGTGCCATCACCACTGCCACCCAGGATGCTGGATCAGAGGCAGAGCAGCTGAGACGTGAGCCAGGCACTCCAGTATGCGATGCGGGCGTCCCAGGCGGCAACTTCACTGCTGCGCCAAATGCCGCCTCCCCCAGGGTTCATATTTTTGTACTAAAATAAACTTACGTTTTAATCCCATTTTTTCCACAGACTTTTTGAAGTCCCCTTGTCCTTGTCCGTTGTGCACTGACCAGTTCAGGGTAGTCAACATCTCCATCACCTTACAGTTGATGGTTCCTCTGTGGCAGGAGCACTCGGAATCCTGCCATCTGGGTCTCTGATAGGCAGGCAGCACTACCAGGAGCTTTGGTCTACGACCCTCTTTCCTTTTTTTTTTTTTTTAAGATTTATTATTAGCCGGCGCCGTGGCTCACTAGGCTAATCCTCCACCTTGCGGCGCCAGCACACCGGGTTCTAGTCCCGGTCGGGGTGCCGGATTCTGTCCCGGTTGCCCCTCTTCCAGGCCAGCTCTCTGCTGTGGCCCGGGAAGGCAGTGGAGGATGGCCCAAGTGCTTGGGCCCTGCACCCCATGGGAGACGAGAAGCACCTGGCTCCTACCATCGGATCAGCGCGGTGCGCCGGCCGCAGTGCGCCGGCCGCGGCAGCCATTGGAGGGTGAACCAACAGCAAAAGGAAGACCTTTCTCTCTGTCTCTCTCTCACTGTCCACTCTGCCTGTCAAAAAAAAAAAAAAAGATTTATTATTTATTTATTTATTTGAAAGTCAGAGTTACACAGAGAGAGGAAAGGCAGAAAGAGAGAGAGAAATAGGTCTTCCATCCGCTGGTTCACTCCCCAGCTGGCCGCAACGGCCGGAGCTGCGCTGATCCGAAGCCAGAAACCAGGAACCTCCTCCAAGTCTCCCACACAGGTGCAGGGGCCCAAGGACTTGGGCCATCTTCTACTGCTTTCCCAGGCCATAGCAGAGAGCTGGATGGGAAGTGGAGCAGCCAGGTCTCGAACTGGCGCCCTTAGGGGATGCCAGCACTTGAGGCCAGGGTGTTAGCCCACTGCGCCACAGCGCCGGCCCCACGACCCTCTTTCCCTCAGCGCCCAGTGACCTCTGCCTACCCCTCACATGCTTTGTGGGGACAACCATTGTAGGAGTGGGCACACTTTTTTTAGAAAAGGCCAGATATATGTAGCTGAAACTACATATAGCATATAACATATATATACATGTATAACTACATGTAGCAGGCCATGCACGCCTTGTAGTGCAAAGGCATCCATGGAGACAATGTCAGCTGGTGGTTGTGGCTGTGTGCCAATAAAACTTTATTAACAAAAATCAGCAGACTTGCTGACCACAGAGCTGTCTTGCTCTCAAACTTTCTGTCAGTCAGCTGACGTGGCATGATTGTGTCTTTAGTCAAAAAAGCAAAGGGGATGTTTGATCCCCGAGGTCTGTTCTAAAAGGCCTCTGAGGAGGTGGGTGGTCGGAGTTAAGAAATTCCACCCCCCTTGGCCACTGCTGCAGCTCACTAGGCTAATCCTCCGCCTGCAGCATCAGCCCCCGGGTTCTAGTCCCGGTTGGGGTGCGGGATTCTGTCTCGGTTGCTCGTCTTCCTGTCCAGCTCTCTGCTGTGGCCAGGGAGTGCAGTGGAGGATGGCCCAAGTGCTTGGACCCTGCACCTGCATGGGAGACCAGGAGGGAGCACCTGGCTCCTGGCTTCGGATCAGCGCAGCACCGCCGTGGTGGCCATTTGGGGGGGTGAACCAACGGAAGGAAGACCTTTCTCTCTCTCCTCTCACTGTCTAACTCTGCCTTTCAAAAAAAAAAAAAAAAAAGAATAAATAAATCTTTAAAAAAAATAAATTCCACCCCCTATAATACTCATGAGGTTTAGCTGGAACCATGCTTCTTTTTTTCCCCCAAGTATCACAGTTTATTGATAGATGCATGCATACAAAACCAGGGACTCAGGGCATGAACACAATTTGATAAATTATGTAGACTCGATTTCAGTAAGAGGGACCAAGTCAAATTCTCACCATTTGTTTCCCACCCACAAAAACCACTTCAGGAGCATTCACAGTTCTCAGAACTGGTCAGTTTTGTCCAAGTAAACCACGCTCTTTTCAAAAGACTTGTACACTTGCCCAAACTCAAGGATATTATTAAAATCTAGCACATAAAGCCCATGACTTGAGGTAGAAAAACAAGGCAATATACTATTACATAACACCCACCAATTACAGTTAAGAATTTTTCTGTAACAACAAAATGGATAATCAAATATTGCAGCAACTCAAGTATCACTGAGCAGAATGCATCGCTACAGTGTTCGGTGTTGCGATTCCAGTTTTTAGTGAACTTAAAACTGACAGCAGAGAAGGCCCTTGCCTCTGCTTGAGAATTTAAGAGGTATTGCATGCTGCTAATTTGCTATCTAAGCCTTAAAAATACTCCTAAGCCGTTTCATGGTAGACCCTGATTAAGACATTATGCTAGCAAAACTTTATGCAGAAGGAAATCCTAACGGACTTACTTCTGCTTTAAATATTGCAAAAACTTAACAGTGGAATGAATTTTTGCAGTGGTTAGGTGAGTTACACCATAGTGACACTGTTTTCTTACCCTCAAACCACAGGCAGTAGTCATATGTAAAAACTCAAGAGTCCCAGGCACCACCAACTGTAGCCTTGTGAGCCGTTAGCTCAGAGGCGGGACCAGGGAATCTGGCATCATGGTGTGGTGGGCTAAGCTGCTGCCTACTACACTGGCGTCACCCATCGGAGTGTCAGTTCACATCCCAGCTGCTCCACTGCTGATTCACCTCCCCGCTGGTGCATCTGGGAAAGCAGCAGAGGGTGTGGGCCCCTGCCACTCATGTGGGAGACCTGGATGGAAGAAAAAGTGTGGGCTCCTGGCTTTGGGGTGCACCAGCCTGGGACACTGTAGCCATCTGGGGAGTGAATAGATGGACGATCTCTGTCTCTCCCTCCCTCTCTCTGTCCTTTCAAATAAATAAATTTTTTTTTTTAAATCTAATGCAAAATTTTAAAAATATTGAAAGTTCAAGTAGTGATGTAAAAAAGATACCCTGGGGTGGAATCAGTGACTGACAAGGCCCACTGACGTCAGAGGCCCTGTCGGCTAGAAGGGAGGGGCCCGGGGCGAGGGGCGTGCCTGTGCCTTTCCTGGTCGCTGACGTTACCCTTTCTCTCCTGGGAAAAGCGCTCCAATTACCTGCATCGGCAAGTGCTGCAGTTCGCCAGGCAGTACAGCAACGTCCGCGTCACCCCCTGGAGGATGGCCACCATCTGGGGGGGAGCCAGCCTCCTGTCCACCTACCTGCAGAGCATGCGTGACCTCCTGGAGATGCCCGACTGGCCCTGGGACTTCTTCATCAACCTCAGTGCAGCCGACTATCCCATCAGGTAAGCCGGCCCGTGGCCAGCCTGGGCTGAGGGCCTGCTCACCCTCGCATTTGTACCTCCTCACTGGGACACCGGCGGGCAGAGATGGTTTGCTCCTGTCCAGAGAAGCTTTGTGCCTCCGGGAGCTCGCGTGCAGGACTCGGCTTGCACCGGAAACTCATCGGTGCACACATTCGACAGATACCCAGTGAACACGTACTTTCCTCACCTCTGTTAAAAGGATGTCCCCATGCACTAAAAAGAGTAGGGAGATAACAATAAACAAAATAAGTAAAATGCTATGTTAGAAAAATAAAGCAGAGGGCAGAGGCGGGGGAGAGCTGTGAGATAACAGGGTTGACTGGGACCATCATCATGGATAAAAATGCAAGATGAAGGAGGGAGCCATGCTGGCACGTGGTCCATGTTCCAGGAGAGGGGAACCGTGAGTGCTGAGCCCTGAGATGGCCGTGGGCATGGGTGTGAGGGACGGCAGGGCTCAGCGTGGCTGGACCAGAGTAAGTGAGGAGCAGATTAAGAAGTTGCTTTGAGGTTATAGAGAAACTGGGGCCAGAGCATGGAGATTTTAGAATTTGGCTGTTACAGCAAGGAAGGTGGAAGCCCCTGGTGTGTTGTGAACAGAGGGTGTACAAGGTCTGACTTAGAGGTTAAATCAGAGAGGAGGGGAGGGGAAGAACGGAGGGCAGCTGCATCAGTCGCCAGCAGGGTCACCAGCAGGTGTCTTCAGGATGTGCCGCGGTGGCCCCTGTCAAGTGACTTGTTGGCCCACATTTTAAAATTAGGAGATTTCGCGTGAGAGCGACAACTCTGGGGCTGCTTTTGGAGCTCTGCCCCTTCTGGGCCCAGTGGTCAGGACCTGGTTGTGCAGCCGGCAGCCCCAAGATGGGGGAGATACACAAGCGTCAGTGACCCCCAGGTGCCACCAGGAAGGTCTGTTGCTTCGCATGAATATGTGTACTTTCAAGTAAACCCTGAGCAAAGAAAACCCCCCTGGAGATCTTGTAGGAAAAAAAGGTTTAAAAATCAAGAAAGTGAGCAATACTCCCGTTGCCTATCAAAAAGGCAACTCATTACCTGATGCATTGGCAAAGATGAAAAGAAATGTGGATTGGGGTGATGGGAAGTGGATTAGGGTGGTGAGAAGTGGATTGAGGCAATGGGAAGTGGATTGGGGTGATGAGAAGTGGATTGGGGTGCTGGGAAGTGGATTGGGGTGGTGGGAAGTGGATTGGGGTGATGAGAAGTGGATTGGGGTGGTGGGAAGTGGATTGGGGCGGTGGGAAGTGGATTGGGGTGATGGGAAGTGGATTGGGGCGATGGGAAGTGGATTGGGGTGATGGGAAGTGGATTGGGGTGATTGGAAGTGGATTGGGTGATGAGAAGTGGATTGGGGTGGTGGGAAGTGGATTGGGGTGATGAGAAGTGGATTGGGGTGGTGGGAAGTGGATTGGGGTGATGAGAAGTGGATTGGGGTGGTGGGAAGTGGATTGGGGCGGTGGGAAGTGGATTGGGGTGCTGGGAAGTGGATTGGGGTGATGAGAAGTGGATTGGGGTGGTGGGAAGTGGATTGGGGCGGTGGGAAGTGGATTGGGGTGGTGGGAAGTGGATTGGGGTGGTGGGAAGTGGATTGGGGCGATGAGAAGTGGATTGGGGCGATGGGAAGTGGATTGGGGTGATGGGAAGTGGATTGGGTGATGAGAAGTGGATTGGGGTGGTGGGAAGTGGATTGGGGTGGTGAGAAGTGGATTGGGGCTATGAGAAGTGGATTGGGGCGGTGAGAAGTGGATTGAGGCGGTGGGAAGTGGATTGGGGCGGTGAGAAGTGGATTGGGGCAGTGAGAAGTGGATTAGGGCGGTGAGAAGTGGATTGGGGCGGTGAGAAGTGGATTGGGGTGGTGGGAAGTGGATTGGGGTGATGAGAAGTGGATTGAGGCGATGGGAAGTGGATTGGGGTAATAAATTGATTGGGGTAATAAGTGGATTGGGGTGATGAGAAGTGGATTAGGGCGGTGAGAAGTGGATTGGGTGGTGAGAAGTGGATTGGGGCGGTGAGAAGTGGATTGGGGTGGTGGGAAGTGGATTGGGGTGGTGGGAAGTAGATTGGGTTGTGGGAAGTGGATTGGGGTAATAAGAAGTGGATTGGGGCGGTGAGAAGTGGATTGGGGTGGTGAGAAGTGGATTGGGTGGTGAGAAGTGGATTGGGGTGGTGAGAAGTGGATTGGGGTGATGGGAAGTGGATTGGGGTGATGGGAAGTGGATTGGGGGTGGTGAGAAGTGGATTGGGGTGATGGGAAGTGGATTGGGGTGGTGAGAAGTGAACCAGAGTGTTGGGTGGAGCTTCCTCTTTCCCAGGAGTGTTGGGTTCAGTGTTCTCAGGAGAACCAGATGCAGACTTCTTAGAAAAATAAATGAACCTTGATTACTGCGATTTTCAAGCAAGTCCAGCAGTATTACAAACAACCTCATGAAACCCATGTATACATCACCCATTTCAACAACAGGCTGTGCGTGCACGTCCTGTTGTGTCCTGCCTCTCACCCTCCTCCCCAGACCCTGGGCTGTTTTTCAGCAGATGTAAGTGGCCGTATGGTTGTATTGTATCTTTAAGCATTTCAGGATCAGGTCTCCTTTAACACAGCACCTGCATGATTAGCACATCTAAACCGCTAACAGACAGTCTTAATGCCATTGGGTATCCAGGTCACATATTCCCAAGAGTTTGGGCTTTCAGTCAGGATCCAAATAAGCTGTAGGCATGGAAGGAAAGCATCTCCTTAAAGCTAGAAATGGCTTCTTTCTCCTTCGTAGTATCTTCCTTTCCGCCCCTCTTCAGTCCTGGGCCTCAAAGCATTTTGTCATCTGCTGGGAGACCCTGGCTCCCACAAAGTCAGGGGGGGATGCACATTCTCTGGTCACTTAGGACAAGATACACCTGGCACCCTTGAACCTGAGAAAAGATGGCATGATCTGGAAAGATACCTGGTTTTATTTTTTAAAGATTTATTTAATTATTTGAAAGAATGACAGAATGGGAGAGAAGGTAGGAGGGAGGGAGGGAGGGAAGGAGGGGGGAGAGAGAGAGAGAGAGAGAGAGATATTGATCGATCTTCTGTCTACTGGTTCACTGCCCAAATGGGCTCAACAACTGGAATTAGTCCAGGTTTCCAAATAGGTGGCAGGGGTCCAGGTACTTGGGCCATCATCTGCTGCTTTGCCAGGTGCATTAGCAGGGAGCTGGATCAGAAGTGGAAGAGCCAAGACTGGAACCAGCACTCCCATACACAAGCAGCAACTTAACCTCCTGTGTCACAATGCCAGCCCCAAGACACCTGTTTTTGTTTCTGTTTTTTTTGTTGTTGTTTTTGTTTTTTTTTTTTTTTGGGTTTTTTTTTTTTTTTTTTTTTGTAGAGTAGCAAGGATAAAAGCACAGAGGTAATATTGTTGCTGGCAGGGTTTTAGAGACCATGGCCCACGCATTCATTCATAGAGCAACTTTTGTGCTCTGTGCTAGTGGGGCATTTAGCCAGCAAGAACAGCTTCTTCTCCCTGCTTCAGGAAGCACACATCCTGGCTGAGAGCAAGGAATTGGATAATGGGGCCAGGGAGACATCCTGTCAGATGTGGAAGGGCTACCAGCAGTGCGCGGCGTGTGAGTGCAGAAGAACAGGACGGGCACAATCAGAAAATCCCAGAGGGCTTTGCATGTTCAGTTCGGAGTGAAGACCTGCAGCACGAGAAGGGGTAGATTGTCAGGGAAACAAGAAGAGAAGATTGCTCCAGATGGGGATTTCCCAGCGTTGGCACCGTGGCTTGGGCTGAGCATTCTTCATTGTCAGGGGCTGTCCTGTGCAGTGAATTTGAAATGTTTAGCAACATCCCTGGGCTCACCCGGAAGATGCCAGTAGCACACCACACCCACTTGTGCCAACCACAGATGTCTCTAGGCATTGCCACATGTCCCCTGGGACCTCAAACCATCTCTGGTTCAGAACCACTCTTTGTGATACGGGGAGGAGCCTGGGCACAGCGTGGGTCAGAGCTGAACTTGTTGCCTTGAGAAAATTTTAAAATGGACAGAATTTGTTAAACAAAAGAAGGAGGAGAGGTCGGTAAAGGTGAGAACAGTCCAGGGGGGAGAAAGAACATCCTTCCACCATCTTCTGGGAAAGGACTGAGTGCAGAGCTGTCCCATAACGCTGAGCACAGCAGCTAATGTGGCAGGTGCTTCTTTCAACCCTCACAGCAAAGTCATGTGATACACACATGGCAGACCAGGGAAGAGAACCAGTTCTGTGTGGTTCCAAAGTTGATGTTCTTTCTGCCTGAGGTCAGTCCTTGTGGAAGTCAGAAGGTTCAAGGTGGCAGAATGGCCCCAAGTCACCCGGAAATTCAGAAGGAAATGGTCCCTACCTTCCAGTGGGGGCCTCAGAGGGTGTCTGCCCAGGTCAGGTGGCAGCTTTCAGCCAGAGACATGTTGAGGCCAGGCAGGCATGCCCATCGCTGCCACTTGGATACCCTGTGTTGTGTTGCTTGTCAAATGGATGGCGTAGCCACGACCACTTAACCTGAAGAGGCCCGTTCTGCTCAGCAGTCACAGGGTGCGATGTGCAGACTCTGCTCAGAATACTTGGGGTTCGAATCCGGGTCCTGCCACCTAACAAGCCTCGGGAGCACTCTCCGTGACAGCGGGATGTGATGATGGGGCCGCCTCTTAACATCTCAGCTGCGTGCAGGGTTGCAGCTTGCATCTCCAAGAAGCCCAGAGGTCCCTTTTCAGATCGTGTGCCCAGCCTCTTTTGGGGTTCAAGGAGAGGAAAGTCATCATGCCGAGAGCTGTTTTAGCCTCAATGCTCCAGGTCACATTGTGTGTCTGCTGGCCTGTCGCTCTCTTCCTCTCCCCTTCTCCCCGAGTTCTTCTGCCCACTCTGCCCTGCCAGCTTCATGGCCAGAGGCACTTTATGCATCAAGCACTGCTGCCTCTTCTTGCTGTTGTTTTCATGACGTCGCCGCACACAAAAACATATGAATTTTGCAGATGAATGGTTTTATCCCGGGCAACTCGGATAGGTTTGCATTTCCCATCTGCCACTCCATCTGTAGCTTCCAGAACTCCTACTTCTCCCATCCCAGGAAGGATGAGCAACCTTAAGAGGTTTCTCAAGGAGGCAGGAGCGCCCAAGTCAGACCCTCCAAGAGGCTCTGAAACCCTGGGGGATGTCCTAGGACAGAGCCAGCCCAACGTGGCTACCCAGGGCTGTTCTTTGATTTGACATCCCTTCCCTGTGTCTCCTCCTGAGCCCTTCCGGGGCCAGAACCTTCCTTTCAGGTAGTGAAGGATCACTGGTTTACGAGGCACCAGCCCTGGTTAGGCCCTAGACACAGCCAGGGGTCTCTGCCAACAGTGTCTGCCCATGTCACTCAGCACAAGTTGCTCCAGCTTTCAGCAGGTACCCTGGTAGCACCCGTTTCATAGGGCTGCTGGGATTGCTAAATAAAATATTGCAAGTCAATAGCACAGTGCCTGATGCATCCAAAATGCTAGATAAACACAGGCTGTTGTTACTACAGCAGTGGAGTCAGGTGGGTGATCCTCACCTGAGTTGCTGTTCCTTTTCCCATTGATAGAGTTCAGAGAGTCGTAAAATATTCCCCAAACTCACATTGCTTTGAAAACTGGGAAAAGCAGGTTTGTCTGTGAAGGCTGAATATTAGAGGACAAGCAGACCAGAACCAGCAAGTTGGTTGAATGTGAAGAACATTCCTGTATTTCGTCTGTGCCAGGGAAGTGTGTGAAAAATTCCAGGCCTTCCCACTCTGCTGTTGACCATGGCTTCCTGGCCTCTGCTGGCTCTGGTTTGGGAGCTGGTTATACAGGACATAGGTGAAAATGGATATTTACAAACAGGTTCTACTAGGTCTTGAATCATCAAAAGGCATGATGGTTAGGTCCAATATATTCTACTTCCTAAGGCAGGGCACTATGCCCAGTGTACTATAGATTGCCCATAGAAAGGAGTGAAGTCGAAAGAGTTCTTGTGGGCTGGCGCCGCAGCTCACTAGACTAATCCTCTGCCTGTGGCGCCAGTACCCTGGGTTCTAGTCCCAGTTGGGGCGCCGGATTCTGTCCCGGTTGTTCCTCTTCCAGTCCAGCTCTCTGCTGTGGCCCGAGAGTGCAATGGAGGATGGCCTAAGTCCTTGGGCCCTGCACCCACATGGGGGACCAGGAGGAAGCACCTGGATCCTGGCTTCGGATCAGCACAGCACACCAGCCGTAGTGGCCTTTTAGGGGGTGAACCAACGGAAGGAAGACCTCTCTCTCACTGTCTAACTCTGCCTGTCAAAAAAAAAAAAAAAAAAAAAAGTTCTTGCCTTGCTGCTTGATCTTTGATGGACAGCAAGAGATCTCCCATGCATGCCTGTCCTTCCTAAGGTCCTCTCTGTGACCTGGGACAAATCCTACGTGAAAGGAGGACATTTGAGTGTGCCCCTCCTGGGTCCCTCGTACAACACCGCAAGTACATAGTAGGGGCGGTGTGTGGGGTCAGAATCTACAGAGTAGGGGAAATGGTGATGACAGCCTTCAAGCTAAACCCAGGATCTACTCCTTCACTTTCCTGGGGATGTGTGGCAACCACCTCTAACCCAGCAGGGCCCACCATGTGGGCATTTAAGTTACTTCAGCTGTAGACCCCAGCCTGTGTCTTGATATCTGATCAGAGACATGGACCAGGAGCACGAGAGCTGTTCCGTGACACCGCGGCAGGAAACGCCAGCTGGTGGAGACAGGAAGCAGGTGGCCGGAGCTTCTCTGCAGTCTCCTGTAGACCAGTGTTTGTGCCGGCCCTGTCAAGCATGACCAGCACGCACGCTAACAGCACAGACATTTCCTGAGCACCTACTGTCTGTCAGGCCCACTCCTGACCCAGGTACTCCTGGGAGTACCTGGGAGTCTTTTTTTTTTTTTTTTTTTTTTTTTTTTTTGACAGGCAGAGTGGGCAGTGAGAGAGAGAGACAGAGAGAAAGGTCTTCCTTCCATTGGTTCACCCTCCGATGGCCGCCGCGGCTGGTGCACTGCGGCCGGTGCACCGCGCTGATCGGATGGCAGGAGCCAGGTGCTTCTCCTCGTCTCCCATGGGCTGCAGGGCCCAAGCACTAGGGCCATCCTCCACTGCACTCCCTGACCACAGCAGAGAGCTGGCCTGGAAGAGGTGCAACCGGGACAGAATCCGGTGCCCCAACCGGGACTAGAACCCAGTGTGCCAGCGCCGCAAGGCGGAGGATTAGCCTAGTGAGCCGCGGCGCCGGCCTAATACCTGGGAGTCTTAGTCCTCGGTCCCCCAAAAGACAGCGTCCACTGAGATCAGTGCTCAGACAGAAGAGTCAGTTTGTAGGGAAGTGAAACCCTGCCTAAAGTGCAGGTCCCTCTCACCCTAGATTCATAATTAAATTAACCGCTGTGGGGGCCCAGGTATCCGTGTGCAGTTGCTCTGTGCTTTTCATTCCTTTAGTCTGCTCAGTGGGTCTTGAATGAGTCAGTGCTCACAGCAGAGACCACAGCAAATGCAATAGTAGCACCTCCCTGGCATTATGCTAAGAGCCTTGTGTAGTCCTGAGAACACCTTGATGGTACACACTTTTTACATTTCCGTTCATCCGATGAAGAAACAGACCACGGGATACAGCCAGCAAGTGGCAGATCCAGGGTTGTTCTGTTTTAATGGAGAGAAAATTACATTCCTAGAACAAACCATTGTCAAGTGTCCGATTCAGTATCTTCACAGTGCTGTGCCACGATCATGTCATCCGCTCTGCCTCATCCCGAAGCATCGTCCTCACTCCCGAAGACAATCCTGCAGCCGTTCAGCAGTCACTCGCAGCTCACTGGCCACCACCAGGCTGCCTTGTGTCTGTGGAGCGGCCCATCTGGGGAATTTCGTGTGAATGGGATTGCATGGGATAGGGCGTCTTGTCTCTGAGTCCATCCACACTGCAGCGTGCAGCAGCTCCTCATCCCTGTCCGTGGCTCACCAATACTCTCGTGTGGATGGGCCGCAGTCCTTCCCTCCTCCTTTTGTCTTTTCATTCCCCAGCTCTTCCTGTTTTTTAAATATTTATTGATTGATTTACTTGAAAAGCAGAGTGACGGAGAGAGGGAAAGACATAGAGCAATCTTCAATCCACTGTTTCACTCCCCCAAATGACTACAGTAGCCAGGTCTGAGCAAGGCCAAAGCCAGGATCTAGGAACTCCATCCCAGCTGGAGTCTCCAGCATGGGTGACAGGGATCCAAGTTCTCGAGCCAGTTTTCATTGCCTTCGCAGGTGCACTAGCAGGGAGCTGGATGAGAAGTGTAGCAGCTGGGATACGAACCAGCACTCTGCTAGGGGATGCTGGTCAAGGCCAGACCACCTGGGTTCAAATCCCAGCTCCTTTGTTTACTAGCTGTGTGAGCTTGAACTTGGGAAAATCACTTAGTGTCCCTGTAACTCAATTTCTTCATCTGTAAAGGGAGGAAAATAATAGAACCACCTGTTATGGCTCCTTAGAAGGCTCCATGAGTTGCTGTTTGCAGAGTGTTCAGCTGAGTGTGGTAGCCACTGCGGTTAATATGGAGGGACAGGTACTATTAATCAGGATCATACAAGTGACCCCATTGTTGCAAAGGCAGCAAGGATTCTGAAGAAAAGCATGAGGGACCTATGAGTGCATAGCAAGTGAACCTCAGCAGAGTGGAGCCCTGCGGGGGCCCCTGGAGAAGACAGACTGGGAACCAAGACATCATGATTGCAGCAGCGCACAGGGTCCCAGGAAGGCATTCCAGGAAGAGGGGTGGTACGACAAAGGCCAGAGGTAGGAGGGTTCCTGGCATGGGTGAGCAGTTTAACAAAAGCTATAGTGGCTGACATGCAAAGGGCCAGGGGCTGCCTTCCTACAGATGAGGGAGGTTATAGCCAGCCCGTGCTGGGGCTTAGCTCATCTGCTGGGTGCCTGAAGCCTCCATCCAAGAGCTGGGAGATTTGCAGGGGGAGTAAGCACATTTGCGATTTTGAGCCATGGTTTTAGATGCCATGGGTGAAGAGGTGCGAGGGGCACCCAAATGGGAGTGAGGAGGCGATGACTTCTGCTGATTCCAGAATTGTGCCATAGAGCATCCGCTCCTCTCCAAACGCCTGGCAGAGACGCGTGCCCAGGCAGACAGGATGGACATCTAGAGCCCCCAGCAGCCATGGAACCTTTCAGTCCCACAGAGCCAGGCCGCTGCCCCTGGTGTGGGCACCAGGACCTGAGTCCTGCACAGCAACTTGCTCAGGAGACACCCAGAGCCGTGCGGTGGGAGCTGCAGGAGGCCTCCCAGAAACCCTGGCCTGAAGCCAGAATCTTCGAAGAGCCAGGCAGACGCGAGCTGGCAGTAAGCCAGGTTGGGTGCAGCCTGGGGGTTGGGGAGCCAGTGGGGGTGAAATGAATGTGCAAGAGAATGATGGGGAGACCACTGTATTTTTTTTTTGAATGTAGTAAAATACACCTAATACAAAAGGTATCTTCCTAACCAGGAAGTGGTATACAGAGTAGCATTCACGGTGGCATTAAGTACATTCAGGCTGTGGTGCAGCGGCCACCACTAGCCATCTCCAGGTTTCATCTTGCAAAGTGGAAACCTTGTTCGCATTAAACAACCACTCCCCAGCCCCCAGCAAGCACCACTCTACCCTCCATCTGTGAATTTGGACTCTAGGGACAACAAGCAAGTGCCATCATTAGGCATCTTCTGTGACTGGCTTATTTCACTTCCTGTGATGTGCTCAAGGTTCATCCGTGCCATGGCAGGGGTCCGTGTCCCCTTCCTTTGAACGGTTGTTGAATAATATTCCATTTTTATGTATCCACTCGTCAGTGGGGAGACACCTGGGTTTACTTCCACCTCTTGACTGTTGTGAATGCACACTTGCTTATACAAGTACCTCTCCAAGACCCCACTTTCAGTTCTCTGGGCCATGTGCCCAGAGTGGGATTGCTGGATCCTATGGTTATTCTATTTCAGACTTTTAAAAAACCTGTTTTCCGTGGTACCTATTCCATTTTACACTCCTATCACCAGTGCACAGGGCTCTACTTTCTCCACATCCTCACCAACACTTGTTATTCCCCATCTGTTTGTAGTAGTAGCCATCCTAAGGGGTGTAAGACTTTTCTTGTTTGAGAAGAGCATGAAATCCTGAAACAAAGAGTCTAGGGACTCCTGGGAGCTTCAGGTAACTGGTAAACCTCTTGATGGAACCGTGAGGTTAGCTATGGAGAGAGTCTGCATCTCTCCACCCCCAGAAGCTCTCAAGTGATTCCTAATATTTCCTCCCCTGTACCATTTCCTCTGTTTCCCCATCTTGCCAAATATGCCTGCCCCCCTGCTCACTAACAGCTGGAACCCTCGCTGTTCCATCAGAACCCTGCAGACTCAATTCTAACCCTGGCATCGGTCACATTTGCATTCCTACCTGTGATGCCCTCCTTCCCAGCCCAGGCCAGAACCTGATCCCTTCACACCTAGACTGCTAGGACAACCTCTGCCTGGCCCTGCGGAGTCCCCCAGGTGGTACAGGCTGAACCAGACCCTGGAAATGGGCTAGGGCTTCATCAGGGCCATGTTCTGAGCACCTACAGGCTACTGGGCCTTGAGGGTACAACAAGAGGGAGACACAGAGGGCGCCTGCCACAGGGAGCTCAGCAAGGTCAAGTCAGGCTTCTGTGTGACTCCCAGATGATCAGGCTCCATGCGGAGCAGTGGAATAGAAATTCCTTGTGGGAGGCAACAATCTCCATGGATCTGTAAAGCTCCCCAGGGGATTGTAACACCTAGTGAGGGTTGGAAACCACTGGTCCAGGGAGAGACAAGCATTCATCACATAATTACAGAAATCATAGCGAGGTAAATGCCGCAGTAGTGTGTTATGCAATAGCATGTTAGCCTCTGTACATCATGAGATGTCATATTGGAGGGCCCAGCGCCCAGATCTTTGGTTGTGGCCATGTGTCATGCTGGCCACTTTCTCAGCATCCAAATCATTTGGGTTCCAAGGCTGTTCAGAGATGCGCACCCTCGTTCTCAAGACCCCCAGAGCCCCCAGGATGAAACCATCTTAGGAGAGCTCCACCCAGATAATGTGGGAGCCTGGGAGCACGTGTCTGCCCAGGCCCTTGTTCTCAAGGGGGCTGGAACCACACACTGGTAATTATGCTGTTAACAGTTTTGTTTGCATCTAGCAACAGAATAAACATATCCTCAGCCCTGTTATTTTTCAGGCTGACAGAGCACACCCCTGCTTTTGCAGAAATGTGATTTGCTTTCCTCGTGCCAGCTGCTCTGGGTCTGCTGAGCCATTTTGGAGGTTGGACAGCTCTTTAGGCTTTTGTGAGGCCATGACTGACCCACAGCATCCACTGCACAAATGGAGTGAGCTTGGAGTTCTCAGGAGACTCCACTGGGAAGCACCAACCTTGCTCAGAAAGCCAAGAGTGCTCTTACGAATGGGGATGCCGTCCTGCTCAGGACATTCCTGGAAGGATGTGAGGGCGTTCTCAAAATCACTGTAAAAGGTCACAGAACGAAAGGCAAGCATGGACGTGACTGTTCCACCCAGGGGAGAGCCGCCATGTTGTTTGCTTGCTCTTTCGTTTGTCTGCCCATGCTTTCACTACAAAAAGGGCTACATCTGTTTTTTAGAAGATTTGTTTATTTGAGAGGCAGAGTTACAGAAAGAGAGAGGGAGAGACAGAGAGAGGTCTTCCCTCCACTGGTTCACACCCCAAATGGCCTCAATGGCCAGAGCTGGGCCAATCAGGAGCCAGGAGATTCTTCCGGGTCTCCCACATGGGTGCAGGGGCCCATGCACTTGGGCCATCTTCTGCTGCTTCCCCGGGCACTTTAGCAGGGAGCTGGATTGGAAGAGGAGCAGCCAAGTCTCCATCCGGCACTACAGGTGGAAGCGTAACCTACTTCGCCACAGTGCAGGCCCCCTTAAAGGGTTATGTGTCCCCTCTGGCCAGCAGAGAATAAGGGCACTTTGATCACTTATTCGTTCATTTGTTCACAAGGGCTTTTGGAGATCCTACTAGACACCAGGCAGTGTCCTAGACAAGCACTGTCCAATAGATCTTGGTAGGGTGCTGGAAATGGTCTAAACTGCCATTCAGCTCTGTAGTCAATAGCCACATGTGGCCATTTAAAGCTTGAAATGTGCCTTACTGAACTGGGAAACTAGCTTATAAATTTTATTTTATTTGAATTTAAATAACCTGGCCCTGACAAATGTTATATCTGGTGTCGTGGGCTAGAAATGTGGGTACTTCTACGAAAGAATTGTGCTACTGATGCTAAAGATAAGAGGCACTGGATACTAAACAGTTCAAAAACGAGGTGATCGCCATCCCCCACCAATGTTATGATCTTGCCAGATCTCACCTTGACCACACAGTGCATTTTGCAAGTTCTTTTCCTCCTAGTATCTTCTTCCCTGAGATCTCTTAGTTCCTGTTCCTCTTGTGTGTCTGTGGATGGTCTCTTTCCAATTCTGGCATCTTCCTGCCCAGTGCAGGAGCGGGTTTGCTTATTTTATGTGACTTTCCTAAGAGTTGGGATGGTTTGCATACTGGGCTGCTCCAAGGGCATCTTGGGAATTTGAGTGTGAACCCTGGATGGTCCATGGTCTGGGTAACCTGCCTGGTAAAGTCTGTTCCTCCACTGGCTGTCCCCCAAATCTGATTGTAGGTAAAGATCATTTTCTTTCTTTTTTTTTTTTGGAAAACTTTTATTTAATATAAATTTCAAAAGTACAACTTTTGGATTATAGTGGTCTCCCCCCATAACCACCCTCCCATCCACAAACCATCCCATCTCCTACTCCATCTCCTATCCTATTCTTCATTAAGATTCATTTTTAATTATCTTTATATACAGAAGATCAACTTAGTATATACTAGGTAAAAATTTCAACAAATTGCACCCACACAGACACACAAAGTATAAAGTACAGTTTGAATACTAGGTTTACCATTAATTTGCATAGTACAACACATAAGGACAGAGATCCTACATGGGGAATAAGTGCACAGTGACTCCTGTTGTTGATTTAACAATTGACACTCTTATTTATGATCTCAGTATTCACCCGAGGCTCTTGTCATGAGCTGCCAAGGCTATGGAAGCCTCTTCAGTGCACAAACTCCACCCTTATTTAGACAAGCCCATAATCAAAATGGAAGTTCTCTCCTCCCTTCAGAGAAAGGTACCTCCTTCTTTGATGGCCGTTCTTTCCACTGGGATCTCACTCACAGACATCTTTCATTTGGGTCTGTCTGTCTGTGTGGGTTGTTTGTTTTTTGTTTTTTGTTTTTGTTTTTTTTTTTTTTTTGCCACAGTGTCTTGGCTTTCCATGCCTGAAAAATTCTCATGGGCTTTTTAGCCAGAACCGAATGCCTTAGGGGCTGATTCTGAGGCCAGAGTGCTGTTTAGGGCATCTGCCATTCTATGAGTCTGCTGTGTTTCCCACTTCCCATGTTGGATCATTCTCTGCTTTTTAATTCAGTTATTATTAGCAGACACTAGTCTTGTTTATGTGATCCCTTTGACACTTAATCCTATCATTATGATCAATTATGAACATAAACTGATCACTTTGGCTAGTAAGATGGCATTGGTACATGCCACCTTGATGGGATTGATTTGTCACAGATCAGGGAGAACATATGATATTTGTCCCTTTGGGACTGGCTTATTTCATTCAGCATGATATTTTCCAGATTCATCCATTTTGTTGCAAATGACCAGATTTTATTATTTTTAATGCTGTGTAGTATTCTATAGAGTACATATCCTATAATTTCTTTATCCAGTCTTCTGTTGTTGGACATTTAGATTGATTCCATGTCTTAGCTATTGTGAATTGAGCTGCAATAAACATTGAGGTGCAGACAGCTCTTTTATTTGCCAATTTAATTTGGGTAAAGGTCATTTTCAAGGCTGGTCTGGAGAGACAGCACATCTTGAAAGGTCAGCTGGGATAAGGAAGGGGTATTTGCCCTTTTTACTGGTGATGGCAGAGATGTGGATGAGTGTGAGGTGCAAGGGACAGGTCTAAGCTCCAATCAGTAAGTGTATAAATGTAAATTGTATTTCATTATTTTTTAAGTTTTAGTTATTTATTTTTATTTGAAAGGCAGGGCAACAGAGACAGAGAGCACTATTCTCCATCCATCTACTAGATCCAACCCCGCCACCCCCCAGATACCCACAACAGCTGGGGCTGGGCCAGACCAAAGCCAAGAGCCAGGAACTCAATCCAGGTCACTCATGTGGGTGGCAGGGAGCCAAGTATTGGGCTGTCATCTGCTTCTTCCCAGGCTGCACGTTGGCAGGAAGCTGGATTGAAAGCAGAGCAGGGACTTGAACCCACGCACTCTGTTATGGGGTGTGGGCAAACCAAGTGGCATCTTAACCATTTATTTGTTTCTCTTTTTCCTCTCCCTTGCTGCTATCCTGAGTCATTGCCCAGCCTGGTGGGTGGTCAGTGGTGGGCTCCTCAAAGTAGACACCTGGGCAATCCCTTCAAGACCTAGCATCCTCCAGAGCTCACACGTTAGCCCACGGTCCTTAGTGGTCACTGGGCACAGGACCCTGCCCCAAGGAATGCCCGTGTGTTCTCCATGTAGTGTCACCATCACAGCTCCCCCAGAAGATGAATACTATCACTGTGTCCCATTTTACAGATAGAGAAACTGAGGTCAGTAAGGAATATGCCCAGTGCCTCACAATTAGAGGGAACTGGAGCAGTATTTCAAACCCTTGCTTTTGTCATCCCTGGTGATGGGATGGGAAGGAAACACCTGAGATGTTTGCCAAACAGGTTCTACTGCTCCTGTTATCTTTGGATATTTCTCGGCTGCAGCACTGCCACTCATTCTTGCCTCCTCTGATTTCTTGTCTTCTTTATCTGGATGAGAATCCGGGAGATGGGAGCTGTCCTGGAACCAAGAGATAATCAGGGCAGGTCGGAACCGCAGATCCAGAGTCATGCAGGGCACGGCCAGCTGCTAGAGTGCCAGTCCATTCTGCATTAGTCCTCAC
Source organism: Oryctolagus cuniculus (assembly GCF_051225735.1). Classification (NCBI taxonomy): domain Eukaryota; kingdom Metazoa; phylum Chordata; class Mammalia; order Lagomorpha; family Leporidae; genus Oryctolagus; species Oryctolagus cuniculus. Next base: position 57,940,039 of record NC_142885.1, read on the forward strand.
AGCGTCCTGTGAGGCACACAGAAGGCCACTGGGACTCAGCAGGTTCACATGGGTGCACAGTGGCCAAGCCAGGATTTGAACACGGGGTCAGGTGACTCCCAAATTTAATGTGATTGGTGCTCACCTGCCAGGCTGAGTAGTGGGTAGCATAAGCAGATGACCTCAGGTGGAAAAAAAAAAAAATCACACCAGAGTGCAAACCCCAGCACAGGCAGTGTGGCCCCCTGTCCTCGTGGGCTTCTCCCTCTGACTGGTAGAAGTCAGGGCTTAGTGACCATTGTGTGCTCAAAGCACAGACCTAGGAACCCTGAATTAGCCAGAACAGCCCCAGATGTCTTATCCCCCTGGAGTGTTGTTCCCTTCAGACTTGAGACTCTCCAGATCCCTCCCCTACCTGCCTAATTGGTGTTACCCAGTGGAATTCTCGTTTACTTCAACAAGCATTGGTGGAAGGGGGTGGGTGCTTTTCTCCCCAAGGATGCACAGTTGTCCTGCAGCAAAAGCAAAACATCGCAGGCGATTCTGCACCATCAACTCATTGCACCAGGGCAGAGAGGAGGCCCTGCAGTCGTAGCCTAACCTGGATGTGAACACCATTGCTATGGAGTGAACTCCTCTCCCCCCAAATTCATATGTGGAAACCATACTCCTGTATCTGGATAGATAGCGTCTAAGAATGTCATTAAGGGGGTGGTAAGGGTGGAGCGCTGTTCCTACAGAATTAGTGACCCAATGAGAAGAAACACCAGAGTTCTGTCCCTCTCTGACTCTGAGAACACAGCAAGGAGGTTTCCATCTACAATCCAGAAAGCAAGCTCTCTCCAAGAACCAAATTGGCCAGCACCCTGATCTTGAACGTCCAGCTTCCAGAACGTTAGCCTGAGCTACTAATACACCTGTCCACAGGTGGCGGCTTCATCCACTACAACACAGCGCTGGCCCCCAGCCAGCCTTTCTGAGTCAGTTGTCTCACCTGCAGGGGCGGGGTGAGGGCAATGATTATAACCTGCCAGGGAGCTGAACAAGGAGCAAGAGCCAAGTGAGAATCCTTCTTTCTCATTTTCTGATACTTTTGGGTTGGTGCAGGGGTGGGGGACGGGGTGGGGGGCTCACAGCTGGCACCTGCATATGAGTTCCTCTTCATCTTCCCACCACCAAAACAATGTGATCAGGGCACTCAGCCAGGCCCATGGGTCTAGAGCAGAGATGGCTCAGTCCACCTGAACGGAGCTTCTTGTTCCCACAGGTGTTGTGTGACCATGACTAGAACAGGCAAAAAAGAAAAGAACTGTGGCTGGCCTAGGTCCCGAGGGCGTTAGTTCCAACCCAGGCAGGAAATATAGGGAAAAGGAGTGAAATCCAGGTGCACACAGTGCAGTTATCCACCACACTGATAACCAGGTCTACAGCAGCATCTGGGCATTGAGCAGTCAAACCATTGGTTCCTCATCCCTTTGAGTAAGCCCAGGAAGGAGATGGGCAGAGGAGGGCCCTACTGTGGAAGCCTGCTGGACTGCCCTCCCATGACACTCTCAACGAGACTTGTTAGGAAGCTAAGAGATACCGGAGCACAAGGAAATGGTTCTGGGTGGTGATGGTGGTGGTGGTGATGATGATGACAACAGTGACAAGCTGATGATAACTGAGAACGCTGCACAGTTATTAATCCTAGACGAAGCCACGGTCTGACCTTTTGGGTGGTCACTGTCTCTAGTCTCTTCTTTTTTTTAATTTTTTGACAGGCAGAGTGGACAGTGAGAGAGAGAGACAGAGAGAAAGGTCTTCCTTTTGCCATTGGTTCACCCTCCAATGGCCGCCACGGCCGGTGCACCGCGCTGATCCAATGGCAGAAGCCAGATGCTTCTCCTGGTCTCCCATGGGGTGCAGGGCCCAAGTACTTGGGCCATCCTCCACTGCACTCCCTGGCCACAGCAGAGAGCTGGCCTGGAAGAGGGGCAACCGGGACAGAATCCGGCGCCCCGACCGGGACTAGAACCCGGTGTGCCAGAGCCGCAAGGCAGAGGATTAGCCTAGTGAGCTGCAGCACCAGCCTCTAGTCTCTCCTTTCCTCTCTCCATCTGATGTTTCATTTCTATACCCTTGCACTAACCCAGAACGCAGATGAAGGGAACACCCCTTTGAGGAGATCTGGCCATTATGGGAGTGAAGAAGGTGCTTGCCTTGGACTGAGCCATCTTTGTCTATAGTTGAGTCCCCTTCCCCCATGACCCCAGACTCCCCACTTTGCAGGCAGTCGAGGGTTCACCATCCTTCTCCACCACGCTGGAGCGAAACAGCACTGCCCTTGATGTCCGTTTCCCCACTTGCTGTGAATCACTCCAGCTGAAATCTTCCTGAAGTTCCAAATGCAAAGCCCCAAGCTCCAGATTCCCACCCGTCCACTTCCTCGCCAACCCTCCCTCCATGCCAGGCTTTGGCTGTCCACCTCTCGCCACCCTGGTGACCCTAGGAAGTATCACGAAGTAGCTGGGACATCTGGACAGGTCAGCAGCCTGGGGAAGAGTCAAGAAAGAGAGGCCAAGGCAGAGAGCAAAGTTCCCCTCACCCCTGCCTCCTCTCACTGCTGCTCATCTTAAGTGAAACAGCCCCACCCAGTCCCGATTAGGTGTCTGGAATGCACACTCTGGCCTTGGGCGACTGGCTGTAACACCAGTTAATGGAAAAGAGTTTTCCCATGGGGGAGGCGGGTGAAGTGGAGTCCCACACCAGTGTTTTGCTCCCTGGCTGCGAAGGAATGGAAATTGTGCCCCCAAGAGCTGCCACCTGTCTCTCCAGAGAAGGATTCTCTGTGGCGCAATTTAATTGTGTTCATCAGTCAACATTACTTGACGAGCCAAGCCAGGGGCACAAACATCGCCACCCCGTTCTCAATATAATTGCACTCTTTGGGAGGCTGGGATCTGGTTTAAGGCCAAGCAGTTTTTGATTACAGAGTCAATCTTTGTTTAAAAGTTTGCCACCCTGGGGAAGTTTCTAACAAGTTACTTTAAACAATGTATTCTTTGGACACCTACAGCTAAATAGTCCCATTAATCCAAATTGCTTTGCTGGGATGCGGTGGAACCGCTCAGGCACCAGGGCTGTGTCCTGGATGGGCTTCATTGAGAGTGATGGCTGCGGTGCCCAGGGGCGAGGCGCGCTCATGAGTTGGGCTGGCAGGAGCCGGCCTCCTCCCCAAGGGTTGCCGGCACTGTCCTCATCCTGAGTGCGTGTAGAGTGATCGAGGCTTCCCATAGCCTCACTTCAGCTCTCAGCCATCTGGTGAGTTAGGACCCTCATCTTCACCACTGGGGAGAAAAGGACAAAGGACATGCTTACTCCTGGGGAGATGAAGCTGAGGCCTACACCCACCCATGTCCTGGACAACAAGCCAGGGACCCCCAGGTGTGATCCATGGGCCACCGGTGGTATACGAGTGATCTGAAGGAGAGTTTCTGAAAATGCCAATGTTTAGAAGGAGTCGACAAAAAAAATCCATGGAAAATACATCTTATGAAAACTATACATATGGATTTCAACTTTTTTGCACCAAAATAAACCTTATCTTTTAATTCCATTTTCCATGAACTCTTTGAAGCCCCATGTATTTCCATATAAGAAAAACTTAGCATATCTAATTCCTAGATTTCTAAAGTTGAAGTTTTCTTTTAACATTGATTTAAATGAGAAAATAGTAAAAAGTAATAATACAAGGAGTAAGTGGCTCTTTGATCATGCAACAAATACTTACTAAGTGCCTAGTTTATGCAGCCACTTTGCTGTGTGCTGGGAGTATGGGGTGAAGGAGGTCCAGTGCTGTTCTATTGCAGCACCACCAAACTCTCAGAGAAACAGATGGTAGGTGAGTGGATAATATGTCAGGTGGAAAGTGTCCAAGGAAATCGGTGGGCTGGAAAGATAACAGGGTGACCTGGGGAGATACTTGATAATCTGATGGTGCCAGAAAGATTTGCGGAAGGTGTAGAACTGACCAACAGTGTGTATAGTGGGTAGAGCCACCAACTGTGATGCCAGCATCTCGTATGGGTGCCAGTTCATGTCCTGCTACTCCACTTCTGATCCAGCTCCCTGCTAATAGCCTGGGAAAAGCAATGAAAGGTGGTCTAAAAGTCCTTGGGCCCGTGCCGTCTACGTAGGAGATCTGGATGAAGCTTATGGCTCCTGGATTCAGCCTGTCTGGTCGTGGTCATTGCAGCCATCTGGGGAGTGAACCACTGGAAGATTCTCTCTCTCTCTCTCTCTTCCTCTTTGTAACTCTTCCAAATAAATAAATGTTAGAAACAAACAAACAATTACAGCATTTAATTGGATAAGGGGTTGGTGACTTTTTTGAAAAACGACCGGATAGTAGATGTTTTAGGTTTTGCAGGCCTTATGGTTTCTGTCATGATGACGAAGCTGCCACTGTGGCACCAAGGCAGTTGTAGACGATTTGTAAATGAAGGGACATGGCTGGGTTACAATAAAACTTTGTTTGCAAAACCAGGTCATAGTTTGCTGCCCTAGATCATTCTGATAAACTTCTCACACTTCAGATAACGGCCTTGCTCAGAACACACATGTCTCAGCCCAATCCATCTTCACACACAAGGCCTTTAACCTCATTATCCAAGATGATTCTATCAACCACCATGCCAGCAACAGGTGCTCTGGTTTCAGGACCATGGACAGAGGAGGGCAGTCGATTCCGTGTGCTTGGTGCCTGGACTCCCACCCCAAGTCTGGGTAGCTGACCCTAACATAAAACAATGGGCTCCTTTTATTTATCCTCAGCCCACATGGCATGCAAGTCCTGACCTTGAGCTGACATTTCCTGAGCAGGGCCAGCCAAGGAGAGACAGGCCATTTGCTCACAGGGGGTCGTCCATGACGACAGGCCTGTCCAGCCCGCTGGAGTATGAGTCATCCTACTCCATATTTTCTTCCCACCCACCTGGCCTTGTCTGCATGCACCTGTCAGAAGAGCCTGGTGTTCATGAGCAGTACAGTTCACCCAGTGCCACCCTCCTCAATCTGAACCCAAAAGGTTCATGATGTTGATTCCAGGGACCCATGACATCAACACTTGCTCCCCAGGAAGCGTCTTTGCTTGGTTGACCAGGCAAGTTGCCTGAATGTTGGCTGTTTCTCAAGGATTTCCCAGAGTGACCAGACATGCACCTGTTGTACATTCTGTAAATCTGGTTGATCTTGTGTGTTTGGTTCCTGCCACCTTTCTATGTAAGTGTCTCTGGGCTCCCCTCCTGTTGTTTGTCTCAGGAGTCTGCCACAGGTTTCAGTGTCAGTTTTAGAAGAGAGAAATTTTTAACCAAGGTGATGACCCTAAAAAAAAAAGTGCGTTGTAATGAAATATTGCCTTGAGGCTCTCACTAACTGATTTATGCATTGATACTGTCACATCAGTCACCAGTTGCTTTTTGGAAGCCTACTATGTGCTGGACATTTATGAGGATCTGGGGTGACAGAAACCAAGAGAATAAAGCACATCTATGCCCTCAAGGAATATACAGATGAGGCCAGTGAATAATTATATCTTGACAGTATTATTAGGAAACTTTCATGCTTTTTTAAAAAAGATTTATTCATTTATTTAAAATCCAGAGTTAGAGAAGCAGAGGCAGAGGGCGAGGCCTTCCATCCACAGGTTCACTCCCCAAATGGCCACAATGGCCAGGGCTGGGCTGATCTGAACCCAGGAGCCTGGAGCTTCTTCTGGGTCTCCCACATGGGTGCAGAGGCCCAAGGACTTGAGCCATATTCCACTGCTTTCCCAGGCCATAGCAGAGAGCTGGATCAGAAGTGGTTCATCTGGGACTGGAACTGATGCCCATATGGGATGCTAGCACTGCAAGTGACAGCTTTACCCACTAAGCCACAGCACTAGACCTGACTTTCATGCTTTTAATGCAGGAAACTGACATGCATACGACCACTTCTCTTCTGAAGTGTCAGAACTTCCCTGGAGAGTACCCTTGGAGAAGTGAAAATGAAGGAGAAATTAACTATGTGAAAAAAAAAAAAATAGAGGACAAGCATTAAAGGCCGTGGAGGCTGCATGTGCAAAGGCCCCGAGGTAGGAGGGAATAAGGCAAATGAAGGGGGGCTTGTGTAGGTGTTAGTAAGGGACTAAGCCAGTAGAATGAAGCTAGAGCGGCAGGTGAGACCAGACCATATGTGGTCTTGAGTTTATCCTAAAAGCAGGGAGAAGACTCTTGTTGGAGAGTGCCATCATGAGACTGCTTCAGTACTTAGCTAGTTGCTTGGCAGTGGGGAAAAGGAGATGTAAAAGTAGAGCCCTCTAGCCAGCTGATGCTTTCTGTCAGTGGATATGGCTATTAAAGCACAGGTAATTACTCTGCACAGGCTAAATCCCCCTGTTGTTGCATTTTTCTCTCAGTGTTGGGTCTGGCTACAGCCTGTGGTATTCTTAGGCTGCGTGTCCCTGGATTTCCTGGAGAGACGCTGTGAGCTGGAACTGGGCCCAGAAATCCTCTTTCTGCTCTCTGTTTGGCAGAAATTTCCCAGGGCTCAGGCCATCAGGGAAGTGTAGTAAAGGGGTGAGAAGTGTACATTTGGGGAGTCAGCGGAATCAGTCCTTGCCATGGCACTCGGTCCCGTTTACCGGCCACACAGCCTTGAGCAGACCAGTCGACCTCTGTGCAGTGAGCTACCTGCCTACCTGTGTCGTGAGTTACCTACCTTGGTCTTTGCTGCAAGGATTACTTGTGAGAAAGTACTCAATACATGAGAGCCATGATGGTGACCCAAAGTGACAAATCCACTCAGCTGGCAGTTCTGCAAGTGCAGTGTGGCATCTGTTCTGCTTACCATTGTGTCTTTAGTGCCTGGTGCCGGGCCTGACACTTAGTGAGGCCTCAGTAGGTAGTTACTGAAGTGAGAAATGAAGGAGCAAATAAATGCCTGAGCCGTAGTCCTCCTCACAGCACCACAGTGACTCCCAAGCGGCAGGAGTCACGTGTGCTATATTCATCTTCTCAGTTCCACAATTTAAAAAACAAAAAAACCCTTGGGCTTATTCCTGGATTGTGGATGAGTCTCGGGGTTTTCCCTGTACTTAATTCTTTCAGCTAGAAGCATGTTCAGATTTCACCACCATGAAAATGGAAAGCATTCCAAAGAGCTGGCGGGTTCCAGAACAGTGAGCTATGCCAGCTGCTCGCCCATTCTAAACCTGGCTCTGCTGCTCCTCCACTGAACTGGGGGTGCCTCAAGAAGCCCTGTTGGGAGCCCCGAAGGCTGGAGGGACCATCACAAGTCATAGCTGTCGGACTGCATGCTGGAAGAGGGTCTGAGACTCGTGCAACCCCTTAGTGTCATGCGGCAGGTGTCTGGTCTGCTCCCATCACCTCTGAGAGCGGGTGGGAAGGTGATGGCTGCAGATGTGTCTGGTCACCCCAGCTTCATGACCAAGCCTAGTGTCCTTCCAGCCCCAGGGGTGATGCACGTGGACCTGAAGTGAGGTGGCCTGGGTACAAATCCTTGATCCTGTGACATGTGGACTGTCTAACCAAGGATAGATCATTTCACCTCTTTGTGCTTCTTCCTCTGTAAAATGTGAAAACTCATGAGACTTTTAAGAAGGCAGCAGAAGTCACTCTTTATGGAGTGCCTGCAACGTGTATCTTGTATAAATCGCCATCATTATCATCACTATTATGAGACTGGCTACCCAAGCTTGGAGCCACTCCATTTGGTTCATTGTAAAATGGAACTGATACTGCCTGTCTTCTGGGAGGGGTGGGAGGATTAGGGGATGGTGCATATAAAATAGGTCTGATACCCCAGCATGGGGTTTGTCTACAGCTGTCTCAGGATGACTTTGTTTCACTTTGAAACTTCTAGGTTCGACTAGTGTATTTTCATAGTGGGAAAATGCACATCACAAAAGTGCTAGTGATGTTTAATCCATTCACAGCGCTGTGCAACCCTCATCATGGCCTCATCCAGACATTTTTCCTCCCCTAGTGGAAAACTGTACCCAGGAAGCGATCAGTCCCCAAGCCCTGGCACCCGTCGATTTCTGTCTGCGTAGATTTGGTGCACCCAGAGAGCTCAGATCAGTGGGGTCCTACCATAGATGGCATATTATCTCTGTCTTCTTCCACTTAGCATATTTTTTCCAAGGTGCATCCATACTGTAGCATGGACTTGTTCATTCCGTTTTCTGGCTAATATCCCTCTGTGGACAGACTGCCGTTTGTTCCTTCACCTGCAATGGACACGTAGTTGTGTCCACATTTTGCCTCTTGGGCTGCTGTGAGTATTCACATCCCAGTTTGGTTTGAACACCTGGTTTTAATTCTTTGGTGGGGTATTTAAGTGACTTTTTTGGTTTGTTTTCATTTTTTATTATATATTATAATTATTATAATTATATATATCAGCAAATTAGAATTGCTTGTACTTATGAGTTATAAAGTGCTGATGTGGTTATGGACTGCACTACAGAATGGTTACATTGAGCTAATGGATGTATCTGTCACCTCAGATATTTCACGTTTTTGTGACGAGGACTTTATAAATGTAATCTGTGAGCAGTATTGGAGCCTGCAGTCCTCGATGGTGAGCTGTATTCACACGCTTGCCCTCCTCTCCACAAACTCTAGGAAAGGTGTGGGTTTACCTGAGAGTGTCATCATATTTCTTTTTGTCTTAATTTTATTTTACCTTTAAATTTTTATGTTTTTTATTTTTGAGATAAGATATTTTCCATTTACATTATAGCCAAAGTCTACATTCTCCACTAAAGACTTCCACAAACAACAAGCAAGACGTAATAATTGTGTACACTTACAGGCTGCAGTGCACCGCGTCAGTGCGTGTACTCGATGTGTGCTGATCAGATCAAGCTAATCAGCAGTTCCTCCTTTGGTCTTACTTTGTGAACGAAGCCTTGGAGCTCCTTTCTTCTACTTGCTCACCAAATACCTGATTATCGTGAACTTGAGTCTCCTACGAGGCTGGGCAACATGAGACCTACTCCTTTGATCAACTTTGATGAGGAACCCTCCTCCTTCCCATCACACCCCTCCCAGCCTCTACTAGTTGCTATTTTCTGTTCGATATGGAGTCATTTTAGCTTCCATACATAAGAGGGTACATGCAGCATTTGTCTGCGTCTGGTGTGTTTCGCTTCACATGATGTTCTCCGAGTCCATCCATTTTACTGCAGATGACACTCCTCTGTGTATATACGCCACATTTTCTTTATCCATTCATTTGATGACTTTTTAACACAGGTGGTTGAACTACTTCAGAGAGGAAGGGAAGAAATGGGAAGAAGATAGAGTAGGAAGAGAGAGGTATTCCAGCTTCTGTAGGTGGATTGCCTTTGGGGGCCGACCTCAGTCCTTTGGGAAGGGAAACAACCAGAGAAGCTGGTCTCAGGTTTCTTCTCAGTTTCTTGGGCCCAAGGCTCTCCAGGGACCACCGGTTCCCCAGGGAGCTCCCAGAGACTGCGTGTTGCAGCACTTGGGGGAGCCAGCCAGCCTCTCTTCCTCAGAGATGAATCAGTACCAGAAGCTGTCAGGAAATCAAGCAGTTACTGCGTACCAGACCCTGGGTCAAGCGTTTCATACACATGATCTCAGCAAGGCGTTAGCCAGTTCAGACACTCAAGGGGAAAATTAACCAGCAGGGTCACACGTCAAGGAAGCAAAGTGGGCAGAGTGGTCTTGGAACCCAGTATCCCCCTGCACATGGCACAATGGCACGTCAGGCTGCCATTCACTGGGCTTGCACCATCTGGGCCTACCTGCCCATGCCTTTGCCTTACCGCGTAAGAGATGCTGTACAGACTTGGAAATTTCATCGCAGAAACAGCCCCAAAGACTTCATTCTGCGGCTGTCCTGTGTGCCTCGAGTACCTAGTATGAGCTGGATGTAGTGTCCTAGCCAAACTTGTCTTTCGTGGAGCTGCTCATCGGAAGATGATTGACATGACCGTGTTCATCCCTGCAAGGACAGGACACAGCCAGTGTCCTCCATGACGCTCAGGAGAGAAGTGAATCCAGGACATATAACAGATTCTGCCTCAGGGCTCGGTTCTCACCAGGGCCTGGTCTCCATGGTCTCTGTCTCTCTGGCATCTCAAACAGTAGCTGACACGCAGCAGGTGTAACATAAATATTTGCTGAAGGAGCAAATGGAAATATCGCAGTGTGACCACAATAGACACGATCCCTGCCTTCCTGTGGCTCATGCCTTGTTTTACAGTTACAGTAGGATCCTGTCACAGTCCAGCTACTTAACCACTCAGGGCCCTGGCATTGAAACAGTTCCTCCACAATCGATGAACTTGTGCCAGCATCTTCTGACATCGTTTATGTGGACAGTCTTTGGAATGGTTTCAGATAACACCTGTTAATCTTTTTTTATTAATGTTAGTGAAACACTCTATCTGTCACCATAGGAACACAAGGGGAGTAGGACCAAGGTATTGTCCCTGAGTAAATACCTCTCTGGGGAAAATCAGAAATATCTGTAAATGAGTAACCTTTGCCCAAGGAGCAGGATATGTGAGTTCATGTATAATCAAATCAAACCAGGACTTAAATTTCCCCACTGAGGTGGATCCATTCAACTCAAAGTGATGTCAGTAGCTGCAAAAGCAGAATTCGTGTCTGCAGGCAGAAATCAGCACCATTTTTAGCACATGGAAAATGCTGGGCAGATGCTGAGGTCAGAGCCCAATCTGTCAAAGGAGTGAGAAACTGTGTTTCCCTGAGAGAGCAGACAGGGCTTGCACAGTGTTCAAGGTATGACCATTAGGAACACTTCAGGCAATCCCAAAGGCTGAGCAGGCAGGCAGGCAGGAAGCAAAGAGGACGAGGGCTGGAGGGATTTTACTCTCAGCCCCAAAACTAACACACCTGGTTCTTACTAAGTATTGGCCCTGCCAGCTGCACAGGCAACCTGCTTAACCTACCATCATTCTTTTTGCCATGAGAAAAGTTCTCTAAGGCATGTCGTTTTAGGATTTCCAGTATGCAGAAGGTGACCGTGCTGCTCAGAAAGTGGTCACCTGCCCGAGATTGGATAGACAGTGGGCACAGCTCAGCAGCCAATCCAGCCATGGAGCCAGATGCCTCCTCCCCCAAGAAAGAACCCTGTAATCAAAATTGATTGTTTTACTTAATGCGTTTGTTTACATTTTTATTGTTAGGCTACTGGTTCACTTTTTACCCAACTGAAACTTCACCTCTGAGGTCTCCTGTGGAAACCAGGTGCACATGGGCCCCAAAGCTTCCAGGAGCTGCCCTGAGGCCCCAGATGGCCCTGCAGAGCCTGGGGCTCCCCCAGATGCAGAATGAAAACCACCGATCTGAGTGATGGAAAACAGTTCTGAAGTTTTCCGTCCCTAGAAACTGTCGAATTTTGATCTTAATGTATATGTCTTCTGTTTTTTTTTTTTTAATTTGTTTATGAGAGAGAAAGAGAGGTGCCATCCATCCACTGGCTCACTCCCCAAAATGCCTGCAACAACAGCCATGGCTGTACCAAGCCAAAGCCAGGAGCCTGGAACTCAACCGGGGTCTCCTGTGTGGGTGGCAGAAACCCAAGCACTTGAGCCATCACCTGCTGCTTTCCAGGTTGCACATTAGCAGGGAGCTGGATTGGAGTGGAAATGGAACTCAAGCCCATGACTCTGATATGACTTGGGAGTGTCCCAGCGGTGACTTGACCCCTCTGTGCAGCAGCGCCCACCCAAGCTGTGTCTTCTGTTTTCAACAGTCCTCCATCGGCCCTCTGAGATGAACAGACAGCCTTGGAAATCTCTGAGCAAGAAAATGCTGGGTGCAGCACCTCCTGACCCTCCAGGACCTGCCTCTCTCAAGCAGTGGTTCTGTACCACAGGTGGTTACCGTGTTTGACTTTCCGTAGAGGGTTATGTGTCTTCCTGTGTGCGTAGCAATGCATTTGACCTCGTCCAGTGCAGACAGGCTAGAGAACCTGGCAGGCGGCCCAAGGAGAATGAGGTGATCAGTGACAGAGTCAGTTACCTTTAGAGCTCAGTCCCATCCCGGAGCTGAGATTCAAACTGACCCAACCCTGAAGTTCTGGGAGCTGGAGGATGTTGCTATATCCTGTCGCTAGTACGGCACAGCCTCCAGTCCATCGAAGTAGGAATAATAATAGTAACAGCAATAATGATAACAGCCAACAGTCTAGCACTCTCTGGGCAAGATCACAGAACCCGTGGTGGATCTCTTTCATTGTTTCCCGCCCCACATTCATTTCCCTACTTCTGGTCCTAATTTCTGCCTCAGTTAGAATTTTCCAGTTGCAGCCAGCAGAGAGTTCCCTTTTGCTTCATTAAATTTGCAAGCCACTCCATGAAGTAGGTATTGTTATCTCTTACGGGTGTAAAGATGAGCAAGTTGAACAGGAAGTAGCTGACCTGACCTGCCCAAGGTCACTAGCCAGTAAGTGGTAGGACCGGAACTCAGTCCTCCTCCCCATGTTCCCAGGTCCCCGTGACTTTGACCGCATCGTCAGTTGGTATGTTAGGGACACTGGTGTGGGGGAATCGTAACAGATAGATTGTAATGGCCGTGGTCATTATTTGTACATACCCAGTGGAGTGTGAATAGTACACACAGTATATTCTCAGCCACAAACACGAGGGGAACTTGAGCTTTCAGTATACAGCCCAGCATAGTTTAGGGGTCATTTAGGGGTCTCTGTACAGACCCACAACAAACTGGGAACACTGGTGTGAGATCTAAAATGTCATACCTTGGCAGGAGGCTACATAGAGGAATGGGTGATGCCTTGCGTGCTGCCTATGCAGCTAAGAATATGGAAACTCTTCCCAGTGGCTCTCTCATACTGAGACTGAGCACCTGCTGTGGGCCATTTGCACGACACACAGGCAACTCAGAACAGTGTTACTCCCATTTGGCAAATTAGGAAACTCCAGGCCCAGTGAGCTTGAGAAATTTGCTCAAAATCAAACAGCAGTTCCACGGCGGAGATCACAGAAGTTCCTGCAGACACCTGTCGGAAAACGTCTTTCATTGTAGCCAGGTGTTGGCTTTTCCCGCTTCAATCACATCTGCTTTTCAGAGACTTTCTTCTGTCGTCCTCCCCCGAGGACCTCCCCTTGCACTCAAAGACCAGATAGCTGGCTGTCATCAGTCATCGTATGGGAATGCAGAGTTTGGGTAACCAAATGTTCTCATTTGAGATGTCTTGTGGAATAGGAAGATGGCTACGTTTCAGAGAATGGAAGTGCAGTCAGACTCGCGTGCATACATGCAAAGACACAGGCGCACACACCCCAGGCTGAATGTCGAGCCAGCTCCTTGTTCACGCTGCCTCACCCAGGACCCAACGTGGCCTCCTGGTGCCAATTCTTGTCACTCACCTTTCCATTACAGCTGTCTGGTGAAAGGCCTGATGTGCGCGGAGTGCTCATTGATGGAACGTCAGATAAACTGCCTCTTAAGAATGGCTTATGTGTGTCTGAAATGAAAAACGTGTTCTCACAAATGTTCTGCAAAAGCGTTTAGGCGAGGAGAGATGGCTTGCCGGTCCCTCCAAATGCAGTCAGCGTCTCTCAGACCTGCACCGTTTGGGCCAGTAATGAAAAAGCAAATCCAGTTAAAAGGGATGGGTTTTATCATCCAGGTGGTTCTCCAGTTTGTTGTGGGTCTGTACAGAGACCCCTGTCCTGCAGGGGCCTCAGACCACTTTGTCTTTGTCATGGAACTGATCTGTGCTCCAGTTTGTCTGTTGTCTGTATAGCATGTGGACCTGACTGGTTTTGGCTTCCTTTTGGTCTCACTGTGCCCTGCTGGAGGACAGGGACCCCTGCACCTCATCCACTGCTTCTCCATGGCCTGACCTGTCCAGAAAGTGGGCAGTCAGATCTCCCAGGACAGCAGTCACAGCTTACAAAACCGTAGAGTGACACAGGAGCACTCAGTGTTTAGAAAAGTACAAGTAATCCCAGAGATGCAGCAGGCAGCGCCAAATTGTTAGCAGCCTGTGTGCCTCGCTCAGGAGTCAGGCAGTGGTCCTGCAGGTGGCGAGGGGCCATTGAAGACGTTAGGTGGAAGAGGTGACATGATCAGACGTCTGTTCTCAGAGGATCCTGCAGCTGCTTCCTGGAGGGCACATGAGACAGAGCCTGCGGCTGGGGCAGCATTTTCTCCAGTTCGCTTTTCCTCTGGGCCCAGCAGCGGCTGTGGTCAAGCCTGGGGGTCCAGGAAGGAATGTGATGACTAGAATTTTCCATGCATTTTCTCCTTATCTCAGCAAGAATGAGTCCCTCTGTATGCTTGGACGGCACTCACACCAGGGATTTGCCGTATTTCCAGTTCTTTGGCTCTTGCCTTTTCTCCAGAGAGCCCTGAACTTGATCTTTCTTCAGTGTCATTCTGCAATCCTGGACTTGCTTTGTGCAGCACCAAGGCTAATGGCCATGTGTCCACTCCCTCCCTCTCTCCCACCCCCAGTAAGCCAGGGGGGGGCCGTGGCGCTGAATGCACTCCTGAGATGGAGCAGAGGTGGGAAAAGGCACAGGAGCGGGGCACGCACCCTGCACAGAGGTCTCACCCGTGTCACCTCCCAATGGGCAGCGTACGTCTGACGTCCGTCCCTTTGACGAGAAATGGCTTGAGAGGGTGATGGCAGTGTACTGTGTGTGTTTCCTGGCTCTGTTTGTAAAGAAAGGGAATTTCACATTCCTGAAGCTTACTCCCGAGGAGGAGAGTGAGATTGGAAAGTGCGCGGGCTCTGGCCCTCGGGTGCACTTGGAGACTGTAGACAGGCCATTGAAGCTCTTCCAGCCCTGCCCCACGCACCTGGCAGCCAGCATCTGCTGGGAGGGCTCCCGAGGGGTCAGAGGAGGACAAGCACTTGACACTGGGTCGGCAGCAGAGGGAGATGCTTCTGCAGCCGCCGTTGTTGTCTCACGAGCACTCTGACCCTGGGGTTCCTTGCCTCCCTCAAGTCTCCCCCAGTTCACCTGGAAAGACCTGGGAGGAGCGTTCCTGGCAGAGAGAATGGGATGGGCGCAGGCGCAGAGACTGAAGTGAATGAGGGCGCTCCTGGCCTCCAGGGAGTCTGTTCATCCTTCAAGCCAGGGTGGACTGAGCCCTCCCTGTGGGGCACAACGCAGAGATGAGCCTTGTGAGCCAGAGCTCCACGTGGGCCCTTGTTACACATGTCAGGGAGTGAGTGGTGAGTGCCTGCTGTGTGCTAGATCCTGGGGGAGCAGAACCGAGTTAGATGTGTGACGTCCGAGGTGCAGTCCTGGTCCTATTAGCTGACAGATGGACTCCAGCTGGCCCAGATGCGGGGGTGTGTCATTCTGCCCCTCCACCCACCCCCTTGTTGTTTGACAGAGGTCATGTGCACATCTGGGTGAGGTCCCTTTCCCCTCCAGAGTCCCATTGGTGGCTGGTACTCTGGGAAAGACAAAAGGCCCTGCCCAGGCCTGGCCACCCTATCCAAGAAAGCCCACCCTGACAGCCAGGAGCCAGGTCTTTCCAGAACACACCCCCCTCCATCCCCTTTGCAATCTCCTCTTTCCCCACATTCCTGGCAGCCAGACAGCCTGGTTCCTGGGCAAGGGCGCGAGCCCCGGCTGTGCCCTCAGCTCTCGAGGAGGCCTTGTTCCATATGGTGTGTCTTTCCAAGGGCACAGAGGCACCTTTATAATGTCTGTCCTTCAAGTGAAGAATTCCACTTCTAGGAACTGGGGGGAGGCTCACGCAGGGACATTCATGGGAGCAGCATCTGTAAGAGGCAGAAAATGCAGGCAGCCTCCGAGCCCATCACGAGGGGATTGGCTGTGCCATCCTGTGACGCTGACCTCCGTGTACTGATGGCACAGGACAACAGAATTTATCACAGCGTCAAGAATCATATATATGTATAATATAGTTCCATTTCTGTCATTGTAAATTAGATATAAATATCCCAGCACGTACTTCCTGGGGTTGCACAGGATTCAGTGGGCTGATAGATGCAGAGTGCTTGAAACAGTGTGTGGCACCACGTAGTGGGCATGCGAGTGTTAGATGTTGCTGCTGCTGGTGTTTGCTTCACTGTCTGGCTGTAATCTGAGCTTCTAGAACAATGGCTTTAAAAGCACAGGAAAGGGTGACAGTTGGCCTCCCACCATGGTGGCTTTCTGTACAGCTGGGCTCATCGCGGAAGGATCAGCTTTTAGCACCCATGGGACATGACACGTATCCTGCGGCTGCACTCCCTGTGGACCCTTCTGTCCGGTGTCACCACCTCATCTTGGGCTGCCTGGGGACCATCTGATTTTAGAACCAAAAGTTCTGTGTCCCGAAAGCCTAGAAGTCCCAGAAGCCAGGATGATGGCCCCCTTGTCGCCTAGCTTATTTTGGAAATAGACAGCGCAGTGGTCACTGTTGCTTTTCTTGCATCCAGTGTAAGAAAAGCCTGAGTGTTACAGCCAGGTGGGAGGGTATGCAGTCGCGAAAAGGAAAGAAATTCTGATGCCTGCTGCAACGTGGATGCCCCTGGGGACGTTGTACTCAGGGAAGACAGCCGTGCACGAAGGGCAGACACTCCATGTGCCCCAGGTACGTGCGTTCCTATACAGCACATAGAGCAGTGCGCACACACACAGTAGCGAGACTCTCAGGGACAGAGCGAAGGGTTACTGTTTCATGGGTAGAGTTTCAGGTTCGCAAGATGAAAAGAATTCTGGAAATGAATGATTACACAACAATGTGAATGTGCTCAATACCAGTGCGCTGTGCACTTCAAAAGGGTTTAAGTGGTAAGTTTTATGTTTCGTGTATTTTACCCTTGTAGAATAAAAAGATGATCCATTGGGTGTCATAAATACTGTTTTGTACGATGCAGCGAAGTGGTATTTAAATTAAATGTGCACATGAGGAAGCTGTGCGCACAAGGTACTCACCAGAGGAAGACATTAGGGAAGAGCAGCATGGTCCATTCTGAACTTAGTTTACAAGCGCCTCAATCCCTACCACCCTCAACCTGCCGATTCCACAGCCCCTCGTGACCTCGTCTGCTCCGCAGAGGCTGGCCGACTGCAGTCCAGGAGGGCTCAGTCCAGTGCCTTCCGCGGTCTGTGTGTGCCCAGCAGTGTCAGTGCGAGATCCTGAGTCGTGATGTTCACAAAACTCCTGTGTGTAACCTTGACCTTAACCTGTGACCTTAACCACATTCTTGGCCTTCAGGGAGTCTGTCCACCCTTCTTCCAAGTGTGGACTGAGCCCTTCCTTTGGGCCAGGAGCCGTTCCCAGCATCCCGCATTGGGAAGGCGTCGGGGCAACAAGAGTGCCGGAAGGGAGGGATCCAGAGAAGCACAGCTGGTTCTGTGTTCAGCTTCTGCATAGCGGAGACGGGGCAGGTCCTGGCCCCTCTCGCCCATCACCCGCTGCCAGCAGACAGGTCTTGCTTGGCTGCACCGCTTTGTGCCTTCTTCACACAGCCAGGGTGCCTGGGTGCTGGAGGGCCCTGCGAGTGGTGCGCCCTGCTTTCTGTGAGTCTTCGTGCTCAGAGTTACTACATACACGTGCATAAGAGACACACTGTGGTGCCACGGCCCTCCGGGAGCCAGTGCCTACCTCTGGTACCGGCTGGGAGACACAGAGCCAGTCCCTACTCTGGGCTGCTTCCCACACCACATTCTACAGGCTGTTCTGCAGTCTTTTGTTTTGTTTTGTTTTGACAGGTAGAGTGGACAGTGAGAGAGACAGAGAGAAAGGTCTTCCTTTTTCCGCCGGTTCACCCTCCAATGGCTGCTGCAGCCAGTGCACCATGCTGATCCGAAGCCAGGAGCCAGGTGCTTCTCCTGGTCTCCCATGTGGGTGCAGGGTCCAAGGACCTGGGCCATCCTCCACTGCACTCCCAGGCCACAGCAGAGAGCTGGAGAGGAAGAGGAGCGACTGGGACAGAATCCAGTGCCCCAACCGGGACTAGAACCCGGTGTGCTGGCGCTGCAGGTGGAGGATTAGCCTAGTGAGCCGCAGCGCCGGCCCTGCAGGTCTTGTGTTCAGATCAGGTTGGATCTTTTCACTGCTTTCCCCAGTTCAAAATGTCTTCAGATTCTGATGTTCCAGATGACAGTCATTGATGCTATGAAATAATAGCTAATGTTTTTCAAGGGCTCATGCTATGCTAGGTGCTACTGCACAGGTCCTACCATGCATGAGTTAACTTAGTACTCCGAACAGCACAGGCTTGTGAAGGTAAAAGTAACCTATTCCAAGGCCAAGTCTGGGCTTTTCTAAAGAGCCTGCAGGGTGCCCGTGAAGATGGGAGGAAGAGACTTGATCCTCTCTACGCATACCTGACATATAGCAGTGCCTCTGGGCCCCTGGGAATCTCATTCAAAGGCAGAGGAACACAGTAGCTCTTGGGCGGGGCCTGAGATGCTGCACGTCTGTGCACAGCGAGCCGAGGCTGCACACCAGGCTGTGAGCAGGGAGACATCAGAGCACCTGCCACTGTTCTGCACCTGGGGTGGAAGTCACTCACCCACTCATTCACTCTCCATCACTTTCCAAAGCAGCCCCATGGTGGAGAGCGCTGGCCACGACATGTGTGACTGGGTTCCTGTCCTGGTTCTGTGCTATCCCTGAGTCTCAGCCACCCATCTTTAAAATGGGAATGCAGCTTGAAGTCAAAATCATCTTTGTGAATATCAAGTGCAGGGAAATCGGACAGAAGTCTTCCCCAGGGCCTAGGACGCGATGTTCACTCACTAAAGGGCTGTGGTCTGAGAGCTTATGTTGTTACTCATTTATATTTGCATTCAACCAGAATCCCCATACGGTTCCCAGGAAGTTCGTTTTCAGCCTTCGTTCCTGAGTTATTTATTTCACAATGGATTTCTCGGCGGCTCTGATAGCCGCAGCAGCGGACCTCAGACCCCAGTTCCCATCAGGAAGTAGACGAAGAGACGTGACTCCTAATCACAGGAGAAAAGGGTACGAGGAAGCTGATGGAGAGACAGACACCAAGGATGCACTCCGGGAGCCACTTGGCCAATGGCTGCCTCCTGAAAGGAGGAGGGAGAAATGTGTGCGGCTGGGAGAGCACGCGCGAGAGCCAGGAACGGGGTAAAATGTCAACATATTCGCAAGCTGTTAATTATCTGGAGAGAACTAAATATTATGTAGGCAATTATCGACAGGCGTCTGAAAGCAACAATGGGAAAACTTGGTCCCCAGCCGAATTCCCTCTCCCTCGGAGAAGGGCTGGGGAGACAGGCGTTGGCATTTAGAGCAGACACTTTACACAGAGGGTGAGCCAGGGGCCCGGGGCTCCTGGAGCATGGGGGGTAGACAGTGGTCCCCCAGCCCCACCCATGCAACCCCTCCAGCAAAAATCCCTTACAGTGCACACAGCACTTAGCTTTGCAAAGTGTCTTTATCCACGAGCTCTGAGCCTGGAAACCACTGCCCCCCCAACCTCCCTCCCTCCCCCAAAATGTCATCTTTTGAGACGATTTCATGTGGAAGCATTGCTAAGTAAATTCGCTAAATGCCTATTCATCCCTGTCAGATGGGGGCTCGGTGAAGCGAGAAATGCGAAAATGGCCCCAGCTCACGGCCCTGAAAGGCGCTTTCTGGGGTTGCCAAATGGAGCTGCAGCGCCTGACCCAGGGGGGGCCCTGGGAGCCCCGGTCCTGGCCCCTTCAATCCTCCCTTCTGCATTATTCCTGCTGCCCGGGCCTCATTCAGAGGTTAACTTGTCCCGCATTCATCAGGACGACAATAATGAACTGTCGCACAGAGTGGCTGAGCTGAGACAGGCGGGCGGAGGGGCCCCTTCATGGGCGCTCAGCACTGGCTGGTTTCGTTTCCCCTTCTAGCTGCCGGGCCTCCCAAGCTCCAGGTACCTGGGTCTGGGGCCCGGGGGCGCACGGTGGGGCTCGCGGACACGTGGCACCACCTCCGTGCGCACACCGCACACCGGCGGGGCTGGGCTTGGTGCGTGCGCCTGGATTTGCCTCGCTGCTGACACCCGGGTTCCTATGGTGTCTGCCGCCCGCAGCGGCTGGGCTGGGGTCAGTGTTTATTTCAGCCACAGGATGGGGCCTCGGCTATGCGGCAGCCACGGCTCTGCGCCCCCTCCGCTGGAATTATGAGTTGGTCAACATGAGCCATCCAATGAGAGAGCAGGGGGCTCTGGGTGGCGAGACTGCAGAGACGCGGGAAGTGAGGGAGGAGGCGGCGCTGGGAGGAGAGAGAACAGCCTTGTGTGGGCTCTCAAAGCGCGCGGCTGCCTGTTCTGTAGATGAGGGGCCTGCTCTGTGCTGTGCAGGTTTAATTCTCTGAGTTTAGAGCAGGCCACCGTTCAGGGAGGTTAAATGACTTCTCCTTGGATACACAGCTGGCTTAGCCGTGCAGCTGGAGTCTGTCCCCAGAACTTTTTACTTCCGGATCCCAGGCACGGTCTCATTCCCATTTCTCAGAAGTCTAGCCTGCATCGGATTCCCAGGGGTGCTCTCCCTTTCCACCGCCTCCACTGATTCTCCCAGTTGGAAACAGTGGTTAACCCTTTCCAGTAAGGAGCTGTCACATCAGGCCCCGTTTACCTGTTGGGGTTTATTCAGCGAAGAGGCGACTGATGCTGGCAGATGGGACCTGTGTGACTGCCTTTTAAAATACTGTCACAGTGTACGCACAAGCTGATTAGCTGTGACTGCACTGCTAGTCCCAAGATTGATGGCGATACATCTGGGCTAACAACGCCGGGAACGATGTCCGCCACTTGTATCGTACTTCATATTTTTTAAAGCTCTCACAGTCAGTAGCCCAGTGGTTCCTGAGGACCCGGTGCATGGCTTCATTGATGAATTCGCTGCTCAGAGTATATTTGAAGGAGTCAGTTCAGACTTGCGTTCATTCAGTCATTCAACAAACATTAATGCAGCTCCTACTGTGCGCCAGTTGTGGATGGGCCTGACTAGGTTCCGTCAAAGAAGCTTATGTGGCAACATAAGCAAGTTCGGTGGCTCTCGGGTGGTAAAAGAAAATTATGAAAATTATGAAGAAACTGCTGTTATTGGGGGAGGGGAGGGGAGGAGAAGTGCAGGTTTCCCCCTGAGTGACCTAAAAAAGCCTCTTCGATAAGTTGACATTTGAAAGGAGATGCAGATGACAAGAACAGGCCAAGGATGGAGAAACACAGGGCAGAGTTTCCCAGGAACAAGCAAGTGCAAAGACTCTGAGGTTGCTATGTATTTGACATTTGGGCTGTGCACTGGCGACCTCCTGTTTGCCAAGCCCAGGGCTAGCCACTGGAGATGCCAAAACATGTAAGATGTTTGGCTTGCTCTCAAGAGTTCCTGGTCAAACACAGCCCATGAGAAAAAAAAAAAAAATCCAAGCAGTCCTTTGTCATATGGGGATGGCGACACATAAAGAAGATGCCTTATCAGCCCGAGTGTTGTGATCAGCAAAGGCGATTCAGGCAGGACACAGAGAGGGAAGCCTGGTTTCCATGACACAGGGAGCTGGGACTCCAGGTCCCTGTGGTCTCGCGAGGACCCTGACCTTCTTCTTGGTTTGTTTCCACAGGACGAACGACCAGCTGGTGGCATTTCTCTCCCGATACCGAGATATGAATTTCTTGAAGTCGCACGGCCGGGACAATGCAAGGTAGTGTATCACCCCCTACCTCTGTGCAAAGCAGAAATGGGAAGTGTTGAGTGATCACTTGGTGGCCTCCTTCTTGGCTGGTTTGATGCCACTAGAGAAAGGTGGAGGATGGGAGGAGGGCCTGGCATGACAGGCCGTGGCCATGTGCATTTAGACACTGCAGTAGCCCCTCTTGTCGGCTGTGGACAGGGGGAGAGTGGATATATCTCATAATGTCATAGGCATCTACGTATCTCATAATGTTATAGGCATCTATGTCTCTCATAATGTCATAGGCATCTATGTGTTTCTTTTTTTTTAAGATTATGTATTTATTTGAAAGGCAGAGTTGCAAAGAGGCAGAGGCAGAGAGAGAAAGAGGTCTTCTATCCGCTGGTTCATTCCCCAGATGGCCACAGTGGCCAGAGCTGCACTGATTTGAAGTCAGGAGCCAGGAGCTTCTTCCAAATCTCTCACGTGGGTACAGGGACCCAAGGACTTGGGCCATCTTCTACTGCTTTCCCAGGCCATAGCAGAGAGCTGGATCGGAAGTGGAGCAGCCAGGACTAGAATCAGTGCCTACCTGGGATGCTGGCACTGCAGGAGGTGGCTTTACCCGCTGCACCACAGCACTGGCCACTACATATTTCATAATGTCTTAGGCATCTATGTCTCTTTTAGCCCCATGCACTTTTATTAGTCCATTATCTAACCCTTTGACGAAGGCAGCTGTGAATTCCCATTTAATTGGTGGGAAGACTGAGGTTCGCAGTCCAGCTGGTATTCCCAAGGTCATTCATTCAGTCAGCCAGTTATTCAACAAGTGTTTGCTGAGTGCCAGGCACTGTTCCAGCAGCAAACAAGACCACGTCCTGGCATAGCATTTACAAGAATCTCGTGTCAACAGACTCGAACCCAGGAGCCCAGCTCGCAGCCCTGGTCCTCCCCTCTGCTTCACGTCCGCTCAGGACATCAGCAGAGATTAGAAGCAGCAGAAACCACTAAGTTCCAGCACTGAGCGGAGCCCAGTTAAAAGCAATACAGTCTTGAGCGCCCCCTATAGGGGAGATCTGAATTCCAGCCTTGAACTGGGAGCTTAACGTGCAGCTCGTAGGATACTTTCAGCTTGCCCTGTGCTTTGCTCGGCCCTCAAGGTGGTTTTTCAGTTTTTCTTTCCCTCTCCCTCCCTCCCTGACTCAGTTTACCCAGTTATGCACAGCGGGGGATGGGGACGAAAGCAAACAGTGAACTTCATTTCCAAGAAGTCGCCCCGAGTCCTCCTGTCATGTCACTTTCCTGAATTTTCGCTCTGATTGCCTTCGGCTGGCTGTGTGTAGATTCTTGCTGTCCTACTCACAGCCTGCCTCCCCCAGTTTAAAAGCAGACATTGGACTTGAATATGCTCTTTAAATTAGCACATATTACCACAGCAGAGCAGCCTGGCCAGGAAGACAAGGGTAACAGCCCGTGTGTTGTGCTCCTACTGAGTACCCATCACTCCACGAGCCCTTTGGCCCATTTCATACAAGAGCCAATGCCATACCCACAGCCACCAATGCGTCGGGAGGAATTATTATTCCCATTTGTTGGGAGATAAAAGGGAAGTTTCAGGAGTCCAGATGGTTTTTCCCCAAGATCACATAGCTGGACAACGGCTAGAATTTGAACGCGGGTCTTTCTGGTCCTCAAGCCGTGGGGACAGAGTGGGACTGAGCAGGATCCTGTAGAGGTGATGAGATGTCAGATATTTCTGCCCCTCCAGGTAGGCTCCAGGACACGATTTGTATCACGAGAAAGGCTCTCGTCTTCAATGTATCAGCTTGTGTCTAACTCCATCCACCCCAGAGTCAGTGCTACAGCCTAGTCAGTGTTTAGTCCCTCTGATCTGTCGCTCAGACACTGTGCTTAGAACTGTGGCTAGCACGAGTTAAAAGCATGGACTTCGAGGTTACACCTCCTGGGTTAGATTTACTATGTCCTCCCTGTGCTGCGTTAGCTGGTGACTTAACCTGTCTGAACCTGTTCCCTTAGCTGTATGACGGAAATATGAGTAAACTGACACTCATGGGATTGTTGGGAAGATTAAAGAGAGGTTGCATATCAAGCATTTGGTAGAGTGAATGCCCGTGTTCATGAAGAGGACGCTAATGTCGTTGTCGCAATAAGCATAGGACTAAAATGTTGCTAGCAGGAGAAAGAAATACAGGGGAATTTTAGGAAGTTCATGGAAAGTCACATTAAAAGATAAGTTTATATTGATGCAAAACGTTTTGAAATGAATGCATAGTTTTTCATAACAAGCATTTTCCATGAACTCTTTGAAGGTCCTTATATGCATGGATTTCAAAAGTGTTTTGCACCAAAGTAAATGTATCTTTTGACGCCATCCTCCGCAGATACTCTGAAGTGCCCTTGTTGAAGGTGCGTGGGCCTGCGTTGTGACTCTGGGCATTGGAGTCCATCCTGTGTCATTGATGGGAATCAGTAGTTGGCAGGTGGCAGGTGGTACCCACATGGCACAGGACAAAGGCACAGGCTGAGGAATTGCTACTTGTACCTCCTTCCACAACCCCCAAACCCAGAGCTCTCTGGACAGACAAGGTCACAACTTCCAACACTCGAGCCCCCACTTGGATTCTCCCATTTACATGAATAAAGGGTGGTAATTTAGCATTAATTTAATAGCAGAAGAAGCCAATGAACCATCATCCTCTATGCTCTCCTCTCGGGTAGCTCAGGTCTGCTACCTGCCAAGCCTCAGCTAGCCCAGTCTCCCATCGTCTCTCCCAAGCATGCAGAACCAGCCATGGCTTATCTCTGGTTCCCTCCCCGGTGGTGTGTTAGAAAGACCTCTTTTGATGGGAAATGACAGAAAGCCAGTTCAAACCAGCTAAGGATAAGGAAGGTTTTAGGGACTGGCTTCAGGTGTGGCTGAGTCAAGCAGCTCCAATGTTAACAGCAAACCCAGACTCTATTTGTTCCGTTTCCCTGTGTCAGCTTAGTTTTCTGACACCAGGTACCAACTCTGGGCAACTTATTAGCCCCATTTTACCACTAAGCAGACAGAGAGTCAAAGAAGTGAGGCAAGCTGCTTGAGCTAACACAGCTAGGGCAGCGCCAGGGCCCACGCCCGGTGAGTGTGTCCAGAGTCCAGGCCTGGCTCCTGCATGATTCAGCCTCTTTGTGCTCCAGCCCGGCTCTCTGCCAACGCACGAGGTGGTTGTGTGGCTTCTCTGAGCTTTATTTTCTCAATAAAGAGGTTAAACGAGATGATCTCCAAAGCCCCTTCCCTCTCTGCTGTTCCGTGTTTCTGGAACAGAAACAACCCCTACAAAAGAGGAGGTGACAAAAGCAGAGAGGACTTGAAAGGCAGAGAGATGGGGAGGGACGAAAGCAAACAGTGAGATAGAAAATGGGCCACAGGGTGCCTGGGTTTGCAGGTCCACGTGACTCCTAATGGAAATGCTGACCTTCTGTCCTCATCTGCAGCCTTCGGCAGCCAATTTGGACTTCCAGCTCCCGCTGTGAAAAGATGGTATAAAGGCAAACTAGGATTTTAATCGCTGCCAAATTGGTCCTGACTGTTCCTGTAATTAAATGAAGGGGAGTGTTGTGTTCACTGTTTCTCCTTGCTTCCCTCCAAAAATAAAGTAACCGGATATATTGACAGACATGCAGCACGGGCATCATTTTCCCCGAGAACAGGAGCAAAGCTACCAGACGCAGGTGCACTAAGGTTCACCCTCAGCCTGAGGAAGCAGGTCTTTGGAGATGGCCCCAGGAGCTCCTGGTCCTCACTCATGGGCATTAGAGATGTTTTTCAGCTCATTCATGGTCACCAGGAACCCAGTGGTCACACCCACACTGGGGCAAGAACGTAGATCAGGCTGCAGTCCAGCCACCCATGTCAAAGGTCACTTCCACCATGCAGCGACCAGGGAGCTGCAGCAAATGGGTTCAACTGGCCATGTCTCAGTTTCCCCATTTACACAATCCAGGCAGTGATGGGTTTGGGGGGATTTCACATCCTCACTGGCCGCAAGAAGGCACTGGGCTGAGCAGCCAAGAGCGTTCAAGTCCATTATCTCCCATCAGCCTAGTTGGCAGGTGTTACCTCATTTTAGAAATGAGAGTAACAGATACGGGGAGTTGCTTTACCTTGTTCACGGTCACATGGGTATTGGACAACAGAGCTGGAACTGGACCCTGGTTTGGTTTGACTTTAAGGCTCATGTTCTTCTGGTACCGCATGGTCAGTGAGCGCATTTCAGAGACCCTGAACTTTTACATTCTTGGGGTGCACTGATCAAAGAGCAAAATCCTGCTAACTTCAAACAGAATTTTTTTTCACAACAGTAAGGACAGGTCCTTCCCCTACATCCTAGAGTCAGCATTTTCCAAAGTGTATCCATGAACCACCAGTGACGTGACGCTCTTTCTGGTCATTTGTAAATGGGCATGCAGGGGACGTTAGGTATTGATCGCCGGTGCATCAGTAGGCATGTGGAATTATCCCATCTAGCCATGAGTGTATGGATCGCATGCTTACAATAAGGCTGAGTTGAAGAAATAGACGTTGTTTTCAGTGGGCATCACGATAACTCTTAAGGGGCTCCCCTGCAGATGCTGTATCAAGCACATAGCCGAGGGCTTAAGAATTCAGGCTCTGGGGCTGGACTCTCAGGACTCCACAACCTCTGAGCACCCACTGGGTGTGTGACCTCAACTATCAGTTTCTTCGCCTGTAAAATGGGAATAGTGATAACAACACCAACGCTGTAGAGTTGTGGCGAGCATTACATGAGGCCTTAGAGGGATAAGCGCTTGGAACATTTCATTGTGCCTGTGAAGTTGGTAACAGTGGTGGTGGTGGTGACAGTGGTGATGATGATGATGATGGAAGAAGAAATGAAAAGAATCTTGAAGATGAGACACAACTGATGAGCACTTTAACAAACAGCTTTGGCGTCTGTGAGAGAAATGACCGGCCTTGTGTAAGAAGTCTAGGTAGGGAGGCAGCAAGGGCAGATAAGGTGAGAAGTAGCATAAAGAGGTTTCTCCATTCTCTGGCCAGGACTGCACCTGCTGTAGGCAGCCACTCCCGCCCTGGGAGCCACAGTGGCATCTGAGCAGCATCAGCAGCTCCCTTCTTTGACATTGAACTAATCCTCAAACCTCCCTTGATGTGTAAACAGGCAACTGTTTAACTAAAACTTGGCATACCCCTCGAGGGCCTGGCCGGGAACCTCTCCCAGGCAAATCTGTTCCCAGGAGGCACTTTGGTGCCAACCTGCTTATGGAGGGAGGGGCGCTCCCCCTGGCCGACTTGCAGCACCATGACTGATGTGAGGAGATAATTAATATCCCATCTCCAATAGAGAAAGCAGATTGCATTTCCCTTCTGCTTTCCTTAAACCAGACCGGCACATTTATCACTGCATGTTCACTTTGTTTAATCCAGTCATGGCAGCCACGTCATAATAAAGCTTAGCCTGTGCCAGCACCCATGCAGAACCACACACACAAGCACCCTCTCTCTCTCTCGGCCTCAGCCTATGGTTTCAGGTCAACTTCGCAATTTTCCTTTTACTGATATTTTTAAAACATCATGCATGGGAGTTAGACAAAAGACTCAAAAATATGTTCATGGTGTCATCTCTGAAAGGCAGAGTATGATCTTTGCATTTTTTTTCCTAAGCCTATGAAGGCATGCAGTGTTTCTATAATGAAAACAAAGAGACATAAACCTTGTTTTTAAAAATACGTGCAATGTGGAAAACCCATTAACCCCCAGCAGAAATGTAGACGCATGGAGGTACAAGCTGAACAAGGACTCTGAGCTCTGTGAAGACCAGGAGCCTCCAAGCCTGGGCACCCCAGGCTCCAAGATTCGGGCTGTGACTCTGCATTCCTGCCTGGGCTTCTTTTTCTTCTCTCTCTGAATGGTGAGCTCAAGTTGGCTTTCCCCACATTGTGCAGTAATAGCAGTTACACATGGAGGTTCTCCCATGTGCCAGGGACCGTCTTAAATGCCTTACAGAAATTCACTGTTTCAGTTCTCACCATAACCCCAGGATGTAAGGATAGTAATTATTGTGCCCATTTTCGAGATGGGGAGGCTGAGGCTAGAGAGATTAAACAACACAGTTCATAAGTGGGGAAGCAGACTTGACAGTGTGGCTGCAGAATCCCGATTCTTATAAGCACTGGGCTGCACTAACCACCCAGCGCTGTCCACCATGGAGCTTTCCTCCATACCCAGGCCACGTGCATGAACAACGTGTCCCTTCTCCCAGCCTCATCACAGCCTACCTCTCCTGAGGTCGATCTGCTCTGAAGTGAGATGGTAGCACGAGCATTTCCTTGTAGCTCTTGCATTTCAGCCACCATAGTCTCTTTTCAGTCACGCGGACTTCTGCACAAGCTTTCTGTCACTCACCCCGCTCGACTCTTCAGAAGATCAGTTCCTGCTCTTCCGTTTATCTGGCTTCAGTGCCACCCGCTCAGGGAAAGTCTTCCCAGCAGTCTTCACTAATTCAGTGTCCGTCTCTCTACTTCCTGCCATCGCTTGCTGCGTTTTCTTATAGCACGTGTATTAACACCTAACTACAGATTTGTGTTTTGTATTTCTTCGTGTCTTCTCTCTTTATTGCAGCAGTATTATAACTTGTGGCATCTGGAGCCTGACTACTAAGATATCGATGCCATCCTTACCCCTAACTAACTGTGTGGCCTTGGGAAAATTATTTTATTTGTGTATTTATTTATTTGAAAGGCAGAGTTAGAGAGAGGCAGAGAGAGAGAGAGAGAGAGAGGTCTTTCATCTGCTGGTTCACTCCCAAATGGCCCAATGGCCAGAGCTGGGCTGATCCAAAGCCAGGAGCTAGGAGATTCTTCCAGGTCTCCACATGGGTACAGGGGCCCAAGCTCTTGCGCCATCTTTCCACTGCTTTCCCAGGCCATAGCAGAGAGCTGGATCAAAAGAGGAACAGCCAGGACTCGAACCAGCACCCATATGGAATGCCGGCACTGCAGGTGGCAGCTTTACCTGCTGTGCCATAATACCAGCAGGAAAATTATTTTGCTTCCCTATGGTTCTGTTCCTTCAATTGTGAAAGACTCAATGAGCAAATGTACAGTTGCTATGTGGAACAGGTTCTAGAATGTAGTGTGTGCTCCATCAATGGTAGCTGTCATTGTTTGTCTCCTGTCAAATGAGTGAAGTGAGAGAAAAGCAAGAATGGTTATATACCACCATACTGTCAGTGCATAGACTGCATCTGGAATGTGGGAGGTGCTTTCTAGAGCTGCTGAATGCATGCAGGCCCAAGCACACCTTGCTCTTCCTTCTCTTGCAGAGCAGACACATAACACCTAATTCCAGCCCAAGTCAGAAGGGGCACAGCCCACCTGAGCCTGACAGAAATGACCAACAGGGACCCTGTAGGGCTGCCAAACTGAAAACTCATTGAGCTGAATCCTTGAAGGCTCAAGGCTTGGAAAGACAACAGGGTTTCGTGCTCATGAGAGTTGGACAGAATTAGAAGGGAGGCCGTGTCACTCATCACCCCCACCACCAGAGTTATTGCTGTTGCTTAAAAATAATCACAAGAGATGGAGCGCCTGTAGGGGACTTTGGGCCCTGTCCTTGGTGCTGAAATATCATTGCTTGTTAGAATATAGGTTTCTCCTTTGCCCTGGGGGTGCCCTATGTACCTGTCTACCAGATCTCTCAAGAGAGAACAAGAAAGAGGAGTGTAACATTTCCAACTTGCTAGAGCATCTTGGACATTTGTGGGGTGCTCACCATGGATAGTCTCACTTAAACCTTCACATCACTTCTGGGGGATGGAATAGGTATTATTGGGATCACTATTTTCCACATGAGAATTGGAAGTGCCACGTGATTCATGTGATGAGGATTGACTAAGGTAAATAGCAGCCATGGGACTTGCATTGAGTAATCTGATTCCAGAGTCCTGGCCTGGCTTGTTCATCATCTGTCTGTAGGGTGAGGTCCTGTACACACTGCTGGCTGCTTTCATCCACTGTGGGTTTTCCTGCTGATTGCATGACTTCAGTGTTTTTACTAAAAATCTTTAGGCTGTGCTTATGCCAGAGGAGTAATCTGGGATTACCAAACACCAAACAGAAGGAGGGGAGATTAGGTTCTGGACTGTGTGACTTTGCATGTATCATTCACCCTCTCTGGATCTCGGGTCTTTTTTCTTTTGTTCTGATTTGTCTGGAGGATTAGCTATATTACCTGGTACTGAGATTCCTCCTGGCCAAAACATCCTAGAGGGTAATTTATTTCTTTTAGAACCTATAAAGGAGGAAGTCAGTTCTGGAAAATTCTACACTTGATGACTATGCTGAGACTGTAGCCAGGGAATTCACTGAATTGGGAAATGTCCTCACCATCTGCCTTTCCAAATATCATTTTTAAGTATCACAGGTACTTTCTTTAAGATTTATTTATTTGAAAGATAGAGTTACAGACAGAGCAAGGGAGAGACAGAGAGAAGGGTCATCCATCTGCTGGTTCACTCCCCAAATGGCTGCAACAGCTGGAGTTGGACTGATCTGAAGCCAGGAGTCAGGAGCTTCCTCCTGGTCTCCCCATGCAGGTGCAGGGGCCCAAGCACTTGGGCCATCCTCCACTGTCCTCCTGGGCCACAGCAGAGAGCTGGACTGGAAGAGGAGCAACCAGGACTAGAACCCGGTGCCCATATGGGATGTCGGTGTCGCAGGCGGAGGATTAACAAAGTGAACCACGGCGCCGGCCCCCAACCAACTCTTTTCCTCATGGTCAACACCCAGACTCAGTCCCTTCTCCCAGACTAAATCTCAGTCCCCAGTAGCTCCTGTGTCCCCAGGAACATTTCTGAGACCTGGGGAATTGGTTGTCTCCATTAACCCATAATTAACTAAAGCCTATATTTGCAGCATATCAGTTTTTGACCACAGTAAATACAGCCACCAATATCCCAATGCCATGAATATTTCATTTTGAAGATTGACTGCATAAATATTGTATTTGAATATTATGGTCTGGGACATCACATTAAAATTGCAAGACAGTGACATTATCCCATATAATGGAACATGAAATCAGAATGCTGATCAAGGGCAAGAAGAATTTTGCTAGTCCTCTCACCTGGTCTCTTCCTCCTTTCTCCTGAATAGTCTATTTTCTGTTTTCCATGTAGGTTTTTTTTTTTTTTATAAATTATCGAAAGGATAAAGTTTTAAGCATGAGTAAGTGCACTGAGTGGGCATCATTTATATTTATCACCAGCCAGCATCAAAATAGATTTTGTTTTCCTAGACACAGGGGTTTCCTTTAGTGGCCCTGTTAGAGCTGCGTTGGGTTCCAATAGGGTGGTGTTATGACCATAACATGAACACGGCCTCGCTGTTGAGCTCAGATTTTACACATTTGAAAAGATGTGTTAGGGAGAGACCAAGACTGGGGACTTTGACAGCTGGGTCTTCTGGTTGGTTCTGGTTGGTGCTGCCATTGTGTGTATGTCCTCTGTCTGTCCTTGGAAAAGTGGGCTCCCATGGGGCCCCAAACCCCCTTCCTGGGGGGTGTAACAGAGTGACGTATAGAATGTTGTATTCAGCTGCCTTCATACACTTCCGCTATCCCGCTGACCCCTGACCTTATAACCCAGGCCTGGCCCGACTTTGTCATTTTACTAAGGGGGAAACTAAGAGTCAGAGAGGACCCTTCCCTGCCATTCAAACTCTCCCATATTGTTGCAGGTAAAGCAGCCCTGCTCTGAGACAAAAAGCCAATTTCAGCCTAATGAAGTCGGTTCTCCAGCATCATCCCGCCATCACTATCTTGTTACACCATCATCAATTTTGCTAAGACTTAAATGTATTACATCATTATCTCCAGTGTGTAACCAACTTCCAGGAGCAGGTCCACTGCTCATGCAGGGGAAAGTGCTAGAGATGTGGGTGTACTAATGAGGTGGCAGACAATTCCCCTGAGCAGATGCCACTGGATTTGTGAGAGGCCCAGTGGGAGGGATTCGGTGTGACCAGCAGGGCAAGACCATGTCCAGCATCAGTACCCTTAATTCTCACTGTCACGCTGGCTTTTGCTAGTGTTGCTCTAAGAGGCCACCAGCATCTCTAGGCTTATAGTGACCCCGTCAAAAATCTTATAGAGGGGCTGGCGCTGTGGTGCAGTAGGTTAAAGCACCAGCCTGCAGCGCCAGCATCCTATATGGGCACCAGTTTGAGTCCCAGCTGCTCCACTTCTAATCCAGCTCTCTGCTATGGCCTGGGAAAGCAGCAGAAGATGGCCCAAGTCCTTGGGCCCCTGCACTCACATGGGAGACCCAGAAAAAGCTCTTGGCTTCAGATCAGCTCAGTTCCAGCCATTGTGACCATCTGAGGGAGTGAACCAATGGATGAAAGATACATCTCTCTCTCTCTATCTCTGTCTCTGTCTCTCCCTCTTTCTTTCAAATAAATAACTCTTTCAAATAAGTAAAATAAATCTTTTTTTATAAAAGTTATCTTTTAAAAAAACCTTACAGGCCAGCTCCGTGGCTCACTAGGCTAATCCTCCGCCTTGCGGCGCCGGCACACCGGGTTCTAGTCCCGGTTGGGGCGCCGGATTCTGTCCTGGTTGCCCCTCTTCCAGGCCAGCTCTCTGCTGTGGCCAGGGAGTGCAGTGGAGGATGGCCCAAGTACTTGGGCCCTGCACCCCATGGGAGACCAGGATAAGCACCTGGCTCCTGCCATCGGATCAGCGCGGTGGCCATTAGAGGGTGAACCAACGGCAAAACAGAAGACCTTTCTCTCTGTCTCTCTCTCACTGTCCACTCTGCCTGTCAAAAATAAAAAATAAAAAATAAAAAATAAATAAAAAGCTAAATGCCAAAGGCCATGTCTTGTATGGTTCCATGTATAGGAAATGTCCAGAATAGGAAATCCCTAGAGATAGAAGACGGATAGTCCCCATGGTCTGGAGGGAAGGGAGGATGGGGAGTGACTGCTTGGTGGGTATCAGCATGACTTTCACCCCCATTTAAAAAATACGACCACCACAAACCGTGTCACCAGCCCAGAGAACTCACCTGCTCAAGCCACACGAGCTGCTCTCCAGGCTGTGCATTTGGGTAGACTGTGCTGTGTATCAAGAATGTCAGTTTCCTCTTCTCCATGCAAATTCACAACTACCCTGGCACCACCTCCTACAGGAAGCCATCCCTGACCAAGCCCACAACATCCTTGCTCTGTTCCTCATTCTTCTAGATGTTCCCTGAAACTGCTTCAAGCTATGGTTCTGTGTGCCTATATTTCATTTCCTCTGTTGGACTGAGTTCTTGGGGAAGAGGGTCTGGAGTCTGTATTGTTTGCTGTCCTCCACTGTACAAGGCTGGGAGTGCAATAGGGTTGGGTGTGCATTGGCTTGTTTAAGAGTTGAGTTTACCCAATCATTCATTCACTCAGTGGATACTTACTTTGTTCCAAACACATAGTGATGGGCAAAAATAAGAATCCCAGCTCCCACGAATCTTATAGTCTGCTGGAGAAGATGGCAGTCAGAGAAGCACACAAATGTATGATAGCAAACTGAGTCCACACGTGTGTAAAACTGGATTAATAAAAGTACTGTCTCTGGGTTCTTCATGAGAGTTACAATAGGTAATTTGCACAAGTCCCTTGGAATGGTAATGCTTTCACCATTTTTCATAATGGGATGTTGTCACCACCACCTCCATCATGTATTACATCATTCTCTTCAATGAGTAACCAATGTCCAGAGACAGAGGGTGATCTGTCTGCTGTTTCACTCCCCAAATGACTGCAACAGCCAGGGCTGGGTGACACCAGAGCCAGGAGACTATAGAAGTTCTGAGGTAACCTTTCTTTTAAAAAAAAAAAAGATTTTATTTATTTATTTGAGAGGTAAAGTTACAGACAGATGGAGAGACAGAGAGAGAGGTCTTCCTTCTGTTGGTTCACTCCCTAAATGGTCACAACAGCTAGAGCTGTGCCGATCGAAGCCAGGAGCCAGGAGCTTCTTCCCAGTCTCCCATGCAGGTGCAGGAGCCCAGGCACTTGGGCCATCTTCTACTGCTTTCCCAGGCCATAGCAGAGAGCTGGATTGGAAGAGGAGCAGCTGGGACTACACCTGGCACCCATATGGGATGTCGGTGCTGCAGGCGGGGGATTAACCTACTGTGCCACAGAGCCAGCCCCAAAATAACCTTTCAATACCCTGGATGGCTTGGCAGTTTGTGAATGGTGGTGGTGGTGGTGGTGGTGGTGGTGGTGGTGGTGGTACAATGAAGATGGTGGTGATGCTGATGAAGGTTGTGATGATGAAGGTGGTTGACCATGGTGATGATAAAGATGTTGGTGGTGATAGAGATGGTGGTAAAAGTGATTGTGGCAAAGAACTACAACAGTGTAAGACTGGAGGAGTTAAGTTTTCAAGTACAATCTGATTGATAAATTGGAGCTAATTAGTGGGAAATGAGCTGGGAGGAAGGGGTAGATCCTTCCAGGTATGTCCAAAAGCCTGGACCAGAAGGCTGTGCACAGTAGTGGGCAGATGGAACAGGAAAGTTATGGTGATGTCACTGCAGAGAAACATTCATACAAGTGAATTTATAGGAGTTTGCAAAATCCAGGATTCTAAACATACATAAACAGCAGGCTGAAGAGCAGAGATTCCCAGGTTGGGAGACTTCTAGACTGTTAGCTCCCAACTAGATAACTAGCTCCTTAGGAACACAAGTCATCCTTCTCTTTAACCCCCACCAGAGACCAGCACAATGACTGACATGGTAGGTGTTCAGTGAACGCTCACTGCAAATGAACCTCAGAGTCTGAACCAGAGCCCTGGGTCTGCCCCTGTCCGCCCTCCCAGCTCACCCGCTTCACCATCTCTGTGACCCAGACAGCTTTGATTTCTGCAGCTACCACATAGGATACGCCAGCTTGGCCACTGCACAGCCTGCCTTGCAAAACCCTAAATGAAATGATTACGTAGATAATTGCTAATGTAGGAGTTATTAACCTGAGGTCATGGGGAGAACTCAAGGCATCTATGACCTTGGATGGGAAGGAAAGTGTATCTTTATTTTCACCAGATTCTAACTGAAATCATATCTGAATGTAAGTGCCAAGCCACAGCAGCGTTAGCAGTTAGCACTGACTTTGTCAGCAAGGAGAATCAGATATTTTCATTTCACATTGTAGTTCCTTCAGATAGCGAAACACACTGTTTGTGCTTCTTCAGAATTACAATAGTTATTAGACCTTCTTTGACATCTTGTTTTTTAATACATTGACATGCACATAAATTATCATACATTTGATGTTTTCAAAAAACTATTTCAGTGGCTGGTACTGTAGCGTAGTAAGTAGGCTAAGCCTCCACCTACAGCACTGGCATCCCATATGGGCACTGGTTCATGTCCCAGCTGCTCCTCCTACAATCCAGCTCCCTGCTTGTAGCCTGGGAAAGCAGTGGAAGATGGCAAAGCCATTTGGGGAGTGAGTCAGTGGATGGAAGATGTCTCTCTGTCTCTCCCTCTGTTTGTAACTCTGCCTCTCAAATAAATAAAAATCTTTTGGCCAGCGCCACGGCTCACTAGGCTAATCCTCCGCCTGAGGCGCCAGCACCCCGGGTTCTAGTCCAGGTCGGGGTGCTGGGTTCTGTCCCGGTTGCTCCTTTTCTGGTCCAGCTCTCTGCTGTGGCCAGGGAGGGCAGTGGAGGATGGCCCAAGTGCTTGGGCCTTGCACCCGTATGGGAGACCAGGAGGAAGCACCTGGCTTCTGGCTTCAGATCAGCACAGCACACCGGCCGTAGCGGCCATTTGGGGGGTGAACCAACAGAAAGAAGACCTTTGTCTCTGTCTCTCTCTCTCTCTCTCACTGTCTAACTCTGCCTGTCAAAAACAAGCTTTTAAAAAATAAAAAAAAAATTCATAATTTTGTATAGAATGTGTGAATCAAGAAGTACATGTATTGCTGTTGAGTAACTTTTGAGTTTGGTGGGGTTTGGAGCATTTTATAACCTTTTATGTTTTACTGTGTGCATTTAAGAGTTTTGTTCCTACACGAGGGATCGCACTACATTCACAGACTGCCTAGGCCTCCAGGGCATAGAAAAGTTGTTTCAGAAGCTCTCTAGAGACTCCTGGCTGCAGCCTGGCACAGCCCCAGCTATTGCAATCACTTGAGGAATGAACCAGCAGATAGGTCACCCTCTACCTCTCTACCGTCCCTCTTCCTGTGCCTTTGAAATTAATAATTGTTTTTAAAGTTCTCCAGAAAGGAAGATGGTGAAATGGGTGGTCATTGCCTTCTGACCGTGCTGGGCGAGTCCCTGAAGCTGTCCAAGCTTTGGTGGCCTCATCTGTAAAGTGGGGCCATCACAGCACCTGCCTCCCTAGTGAGGGACAGGAGAGAAACTGCACAGAGCCTGGCTGGGTCACTGGCGTGCCGTGCGCGCTCAGTCAGCCCAGCCCTGCTGCAGCCCAGTCCTTTTCCTTCGCCCCGGGGGAAGCTCTCTCCCTGAGGACACTTTTGAGCTAAGGGCTACTCTGTCTCACCCAGGTTCATCCGGAAGCAGGGCCTGGACCGGCTCTTCCTGGAGTGCGACGCCCACATGTGGCGCCTGGGGGATCGGCGGATCCCGGAGGGCATCGCGGTGGATGGCGGCTCTGACTGGTTCCTCCTGAACCGGAAGTTCGTCGAGTACGTGACGTTCTCCACGGACGACCTGGTGACGAAGATGAAGCAGTTCTACTCGTACACCCTGCTCCCCGCCGAGGTGAGTCTGCAGGGAGGATCTCCCAGCAGAGGGAGCAGCTGGCGCTGGCCTTTGAGGCAAAGATGTTGAATGTGGGGCAAGATGGTGCTGGATCTACCTGTGTTGGCCTCAGCTACCCGGGGCCTTGCAGCCCTCGGGAGGCCTCTGCCCACCCCGCCCCCAGCCCATCTCCTCAGAGGCTGTGGATGCTTCTGCACCAACCCACAATGCCTTTGTGCAAGGCAGAACCAACGGGCCTTGCCCAGCTCGACACACTTGGCCCCTCTGGGTTATGAAATCACCCCAACATGCTGATTTGGCTAGAATAAGACACTTTCCTGCCACTTTCCAGGAAACCATCGTTTAAAAAAATTACAAACTTCTGATATCCGCAGGGTTGATGGTACCCCTGAAACCGTGCAGTGTGTAACCTGCACAACTGTGCCCACCCTCTCTGCACACACTCATGTCAACTTTTGACGTCCTCCGCAGTCATCAATCTTGAAACAGCTACGTTTTCAATACCGACAATCCCTTCTCTCACGGGGGTACTGATCTGTCACTTCCTGGTAGAAAAGAGCATCCACTCCATTGCTTGCATTCCAGAAATCCCAGAGATTGTCATCACTGGGCTAGGTTTTACTATTCTGAACACATGTGAAGCAATCAGCTTTTAATCCTATTTCAGTGAAAATCACCTTTTCTCTCAATTCCAGTAACGTCCTCATCCATTATCTTGCAGGGAATTTCTGCATCATTATGAAAGGACACAGGGCAATTGGCAATTGGGTGCTTTTGCCCATGGCTTGCTGGAGAATATGTGCCTCGTCTGAGTTTGTAGACGAGTCAAGCTTAAACCCAGGTTCAAAGACATGTCATTTGGCTTCATGGGAAGACCAGCAGGGAGCAGCAGCAGGTGGAGCCTCATTTTTCCCACTCTCCCATTTAGAGGAGATACTTTTCGAGTTTGGTTGTTTTCATCCAACTTCCCACCACACTGATGGTGGCCGAAGCTGCGCATGCACTCTGGACCCCTCCCCTGTCCCAGCACGCGAGCCTGTGTATGCCAGGGTCTCTGCTAGACCCACCTCCATCCGGCTTCTCTGCCTTACCCCCTCTTTCCTCTTAGTCCACCTCCAGGGGCCTAGATTAGGAGAAGGCTGAAGGCTATGCCTATCCACGTGTAACAGAACAGCTTCCCATAGGAACCAGAGAGCAGGGGAAATATATTCTCCAGGTCGCTGGGGTTGTCATAGAGCAGTGTTGGCATAGAAAGCTCCATCTCTCTTTCCTGTGCCTCCTCATTCTGGCAATCTCTCGGTAGCTGCAGCCATTGTCTCTCCTCTCTGATGTCTCTCTCTTTTTTTAAGATTATTTATTTGAATACAGAGTTACAGAGAGGCAGAGAGAGAGAGAGAGGGAGAGAGAGATGTTTTCCATCTGCTGGTTCATTCCCCAAATGGCTGCAATGACCAGAGCTGCACCAATCCGAAGCCAGGAGCTTCCTCCAGGTCTCCCACGTGGGTGCAGGGGCCCAAGCACTTGGGCCATCTTCAGTCTTCCAGGCCATAACAGAGAGCTGGATTGGAAGTGGAGCAGCCTGGACTCAAACCGGTGCCCATATGGGATGACGGCACTGCAGGTGGTGTCTTTACCTGCTATGCCACAGCGCCCCACCCCTCTGTTAGCTCTTCACTCCCAAAATCATCAGATTATTTGGTGAGAGTGGCCAACCGTCCTTGGTGTAGGGAGAAACAATGGTGCCTGTTTCAGGACCATGGACAGAGAATAGCCGCACCCACACCTTCCTGGTGTT
The DNA here is from genome assembly GCF_051225735.1 of Oryctolagus cuniculus. NCBI lineage: Eukaryota > Metazoa > Chordata > Mammalia > Lagomorpha > Leporidae > Oryctolagus > Oryctolagus cuniculus. The sequence continues at coordinate 57,978,296 of NC_142885.1, forward strand.
CTCACACTATGCTGGTGGCTAAGGCAGGGGGCACCTAATTGCCTCCCAGCCCCAGACTTGACCTCTCTCACACACAGGTGAAATTCCAGACCATCAGCCTGTGTTTTCACGCTGTCTTGGTCCTGAGACCTTTGGTTTCAGGTCCATTCTGGCAAAGCAAGAGTCCTTTTGGCCCAAGGTTTTCTGCAAAATTGCCCCCATGTTTTCCTCTGTTCCCCATGTGCTGACCTACCTGAGGGGCATCTCCTGTCCACTGAGCAGACAGGAGATGACAGGGTTGACAAGAGAGGTCTTGAAGTCCGATTGTAGCTGCTGGACACTGGGGCAGGACTGTTTAGGAAAACACTCAGAGCTCTAGACTTCCAAGTAGAATCAAGCCGCTCTCAGCAGAGTGTCCAGCCATACCCTGAGTTGGACCGGACTGAGAGCTGACCCCACATGCATGCAGAGAGAACATATGAGTCTCCAAGAAAGTCCTTCTCAGTCGCTGGTCCCCAGGAAGGAGTCCCCACGCCCAGCTCATTCCGGGGAGGCTGGGAGAGGGCTCAGGGCTGGCCTGTGTCTCCTCTGCAGTCCTTCTTCCACACGGTCCTGGAGAACAGCCCCCACTGCGACACCATGGTGGACAACAACCTGCGCATCACCAACTGGAACCGCAAGCTGGGCTGCAAGTGCCAGTACAAGCACATCGTGGACTGGTGCGGCTGCTCCCCCAACGACTTCAAGCCGCAGGACTTCCATCGCTTCCAGGTGAGCCCCGCTGCCCTGCCTGCCCCACAGCCGCACCTCGCCTGGAGCCCCTACAATTGTCAGGCCAGACCCGGAGGTCAGCTTGTCCCACGGTGCCTCGCTCTGGCTGTAGATAGTAACGGTAAAGCATCAACAACGGGCAACACCTCTTAAACGCTTACTCCAGGCTGGCGCTGCTCTAACTGCTGTGTCTGTATGGACTCATTAACCCTATAACAACCTGGTAACATAGGTATTGTTGTTGTTATTATTATTATTATTATCCCATTTTAGGGATAGGGAAATCAAGGCATAGGAAGCTCAGAAAACCTTACTCAACATCACACATCCCAAGGTATCTGTTTCCAGAGGCCATATTCATGCACTTCTCTGTGTTGCCTTTCAGCCAGAATTCCCTGAAATCTCTGAAAAAATATCTCTGGGTGTCAACTTGAGTGCCAAGGACAGAGTTTTTCAACCCTAGCCTCTAAACACTGAGGCTGCATCATTTTGTGTTGCAAGGAACTGTCCTATGCATAATAAGAGGTTTAGCAGCACCCCTGGCCTCTGCCTACTAAATACCAGTGGCATCCCTCCCCCAACTCCTCCTCCAGTTGTGACGGCCAAGAATGTCCTCGGATACTGCCGGGTGTCCCCCTGGGGGCCAGCTCACCCCCAGTTGAGAACTGCTGATCTCCAGCAAGGTCCAGGAATTTACCGCTTTAGTGTATTACCCTGTGGGACATTCTGATGAATTGCCAGGTTTGGAAACCACAGCGCCCTGTGAACTTGAAGGAGTAAGAAGCGGTAGAAATGTTATTACCTTCACAGCTGTCCCTGCACAGCCTAGCAATTTACAGTGCTGGGGAGAGCGGAGGCAGGAGGGTGGGAACCGCTCATCTGCGTCCCATGAACCCCGAGGCTGCCTCGGCCCCCAGATCCTATCCCGCATGGCAGTCTCCTTCTACCCCCGACTCTGCTCGGAGGCTGGGATGGAGGGGACCCTGTGGACTTCTCCCCCCGCCCCCCCTTAGCCACATCTAGATTCTAGCTGCAGAAAGCTCAGGGAGAGCCTGCAGAATAGTTAAACACATCACTCTGAGGTCACCAGAGCCACCACGTGGACACAGTGTGCCACTTCCTAAACCCCTAACAGGGACCCCCTGAGCAAGTGCCAGACTGAAAACCTGGCCAAGGCACTCTGCCCACCGCTGACAAAAACTGAAATGGCCCCTGGAATGCATGATGTTGGCACGGAGCTTCCAGCCTCCTAGCCTGGCCTCACAAGGTGTGGTCCACAGACCCAGACATCAGCATTACCAGGGAGCTTATTGAAAATACAGAATCTCAGCTGTCTCTAGACCCAGCTGAACCAGAATCAAGCCAATTAACAAGATCGCAGGCAGGGTGGCTGGGGTGCTACCAGGTTGGGTAAGCTCTGCGCCCGGCCACATGCCAGACCCTCGGTAGGCATCGACTTCACTGGGGCTGACGTCACTCCATTGTGCAGGCAGGGAAACTGAGGCACGGAAGGGCCACACAGCTAGTGAAGGGAGTATTTTGGGGATAGATGAGTGTCCTACTCCGGCGCTTCCAGTGCAGACTGGGTTTTTACCCCCAGAGCCTGCTGCCTTCTTGGTCACAGACAGGCACACAGCCCTCTTCCTGGTGCCTGCATGTCCTTGAGGTCCCCACCCTAAGTGGCTGCAGCAGGGGATCTTCCTTCTCAGTGGCAGATTGAGAGCCCCCCAGGGATGTCCGCCAACCCGTGTTCTCGTGGGAGTGAACTTGGGTGGCATTAGCTCTGCACCATCCACGTGGACAGAGTCTGCCGAGTAGAGGAGGGGCCGCAGGGGGATGTCTGACCAATTCCGAAGGAAAAGAGAAGAAACTGCCCCTTCTGTAGAGGGCCGGTGGCTGTCCTTGTTTCAAAGATCCCCATCCCTGAGAGCAAGTGGCCCAGAGCCTCAGCGTGGGACTTCCGGGAGCGCGGGAGGCAGCGTTCGCGTTGCAGCCCCAGCCTCCTGGGGGAAAGACTGGCGAACAGAGAGACCACATCAGGCGCCCACAGCGTGTTCTTCCACAGTCAACAAAGGTCAACAGTCTCCCCCGACATCCAGAATCAAGCCACGGCTGCCTGTAAGGAACTCGGAGTTCTTGTTCAAAGAGCCCTGAGAAGGAGCGCGATAAATATAGAAACATGCCCTTTGAGAAGCCCCAGCCGTGGTCAGAGGCTCACAGGCAGGGAGAAGAGGCTGCCCTGGTACTGAGGCTGGCTCTGCACCCCTCCGGAACATGGAGACTCGCAGGCCCCTGAATAGGTGGGCGCCTGGGAGCCAGCCGGGGGCTAGAGACAGTGTGTGCTAAGAACCTATGTGGTCAGACCCATTGTTTCAAGGTGGACGGGCTTGCTCGTTGCTAAAACCTTGCTTAGTGATTTTAAAGTATGTTTTTGTAGCAAATGCACAAAAAAAATTTCCAAATATCACTCATAGTCCTACTGTCATGACCTAATCATTGTACCACACAAGTGGGCATCTTTCCAAGGCTGTTCCTATTTATAGATTTCATCTTACAGGTGTCTGTTTCTTTATATACATATAGATACACACATTGTTTTAATTGACACACACATACGTGTTCATTTTTGTAGGGTACCGCTTGGTGTTTCAGTCTATGCATGCATTGTGTGTATACCCATTCTCAGGATGAGGACATTGAGGCCCCGAGCGTTTGGATGGCTTGCCCAGAGGCATAGACAGCTAGAAAGCAGCAGAGTGAGGTTTGCACTCAGGGGATCCCACCCATTCCAGTGCTTCCGTGAAGAAGTCAAGCTGAGCCTCCCACCCCAGAGAGGGGCCCCCAGGGTCGTACAGCAGAGAGGTGGTGGGATGTTTAGAACAATACAAAGGATGTTTATTGTCGGGGGTTTCCAGTTTCCAATAGCTCAATTCTAGAGGACTACAGGAAAAAAAAAAGTGGGTTTCAGAGCCATCAGATCTGAGTTCAAGTCATACCACTAGGAGAGTCTGTACATCTCGTTCCTCATCCGTGAAATGGGAAGACGACCTTTCCTGCTGACCCCGCGGGAGGACCCGAGCCACAGCGCGCACGCGCAGCGCCCCGCGGAGAAGCCCTGCTCCGAGGTCGTTAGCCCTGTTGTGCCCAGTCGTCCACTGAAGTGCAAACCTAGGTGCAGAACCCGAGAGAGGGAGGCGCTGCGGTGCAGTGGTTCAGCCTGTCCACGTGCGCGTGCCTGGGGGCAGGTCCCACCTCCGCCTCTGAGCCGGCTTCCTGCATGCGCACCCTGGGCCCCGGAAGATGACAGCTCGAGGACTTGGGCCCCTGCCCCTCCCCCAGTGCGGGAGCCCCAGAGGGAATTCTGGGCTCCCGGCTTTAACCTGCCCTAACCCTGATGTTGAAAGCAAACCGGTAGATGGAAGACCTCGCTGCCTGCTGTCGAGATGAGAGAGACGCGAGGCTGTAATCCCCTCCTCAGGGAATGGGGCTGTTTTACGTATGTCCACAGCTAGCAGTGTGCGATTTCATTTAGTAACAGGCATTCGAACGCCGCTTACCAAGTGCACATCATCCCTTTAACTGCATCCCAGGACTTCACCCATTCACTCCGCCTCCCACCCTCGTTCCAACCCATTTTGCAGATGAGGAAACTGAGAGCAGGGAGGTCCGCAGGTGTCAGAGCTGGAGCCTGGATGCAGGTGGCTGACTGGGGGGCCCTGCTCCTAACCACGGGAAAAGCTGGGGGCCACCAGCCCCTTCCCCATCGCTTGCTGATGCGGCCTTTTCTCCTCCCACGAGCACAGCAGACCGCCCGGCCCACCTTCTTTGCGCGCAAGTTCGAAGCCGTGGTCAATCAGGAGATCATCGGGCAGCTGGACTATTACCTGTACGGCAACTACCCGGCGGGCACCCCCGGCCTCCGCTCCTACTGGGAGAACGTCTACGACGAGCCCGACGGCGTCCAGAGCCTGAGCGATGTGGCGCTCACCCTGTACCACTCCTTCGCCCGCCTGGGGCTGCGCCGGGCAGAGGCATCGCTGCACACGGATGGGGAGAACAGTTGCAGGTGAGCCCTATCAGGGGGCCAGGTGCAGAGGGGGCCAGGTGCAGAGGGGCCCAGGTGCAGGGGGGGGCCAGGTACAGAGGGAGCCAGGTGCAGAGGGAGCCAGGTGCAGAGGGGGCCAGGTGCAGAGGGAGCCAGGTGCAGAGGGGGCCGGGTGCAGAGGGGCCCGGGTACAGAGGGGGCCGGGTGCAGAGGGGCCCAGGTGCAGAGGGGGCCGGGTGCAGAGGGGGGCCATGTGCAGAGGGGGGCCATGTGCAGAGGGGCCCAGGTGCAGAGGGGGCCGGGTGCAGAGGGGGCCATGTGCAGAGGGGCCCAGGTGCAGAGGGAGCCAGGTGCAGAGGGGGGCCATGTGCAGAGGGGGGCCATGTGCAGAGGGGGCCGGGTGCAGAGGGGCCCAGGTGCAGAGGGGGCCAGGTGCAGAGGGGGGCCATGTGCAGAGGGAGCCAGGTGCAGAGGGGGCCCAGGTGCAGAGGGAGCCAGGTGCAGAGGGGGCCCAGGTGCAGAGGGAGCCATGTGCAGAGGGGGCCCAGGTACAGAGGGAGCCATGTGCAGAGGGGGCCCAGGTACAGAGGGAGCCATGTGCAGAGGGGCCCAGGTACAGAGGGAGCCAGGTGCAGAGGGGCCCAGGTGCAGAGGGGGCCAGGTGCAGAGGGGGGCCATGTGCAGAGGGAGCCGGGTGCAGAGGGGGCCGGGTGCAGAGGGGGGCCAGGTGCAGAGGGAGCCATGTGCAGAGGGGGCCAGGTGCAGAGGGGGCCAGGTGCAGAGGGGGGCCATGTGCAGAGGGAGCCGAGTGCAGAGGGGGCCGGGTGCAGAGGGGGGCCAGGTGCAGAGGGAGCCATGTGCAGAGGGGCCCAGGTACAGAGGGGCCCAGGTGCAGAGGGAGCTAGGTGCAGAGGGGGCCGGGTGCAGAGGGGGCCGGGTGCAGGGGGGGCCGGGTGCAGAGGGGGCCGGGTGCAGAGGGGGCCGGGTGCAGAGGGGTCCCTGCCTCCTGCCCCTTCTGGGCCGCATGCTCCCACCCCTTGCTTCCTCTCTCTCTGCCTATGAATAGATTGCCTGCACCACCGTCCCAGTGCCCTGGCAGGTAGCCCTGTGTCCCCATAGTATCTGGCACTGTTTGTCTTGATGGACGGTAACCGTGCAACTGCAGACTTTCGGGGCTCTTTGTCCTGAGGGAAAACACCCAGGAACGCCTGCTCTCCCCCCACCCCCCAGTCGGTTCTCACTGTGCCTTCTCTTGTGTGTCATCTTTGTCCCACTCCTCCCTCTGTTCATGGAGGGAGGCAGGAGGAGACAGGAACTGTTGTGTTCCTCAGAACTCTGGAGGCACAGGCGAGTCTCTGCGGGGCTAGGACAGCGTGTCACACGGGTGACACAGGTGACACAAGTGTCCCTGTAGGTGCGGCGTCTGTATAAAGGGCGGGGCGGGTGACTACAGTCGACCTCAGCTCTGCTCACTGGCTCTTGCCCTTGAGCAAGGCCTGCACCTCTCTGAGCCTCTGTTCAGGTCAGAAGGACCCTGCCTGCACCATGAGGAGCCGTGCGGTCCAACAGCAGTCGTCCTCAGAGCGCGCTCCCTGTGCCACGCGGTCTCATTATTCCCTGTCAGAGTTGCACCTGCCAGGCGCTCGCCAGCACTCAATCTGGTGCTGGTCCCCCGGGTGCCGTCCTCAGTCACTAGGGAGCCTGCAGGGTGAGATGCACCTCGCGGCTCTCACTCTGCTTTCCTCGCTCACCGTCACCTGTTCCGGCATCAGAGTGTGTCCCGGCACCAGCTTCTCTGCCGAGCTCTTGAACTACCCCAAGTAGCCGAAGTCCCAACCTCCCGCGAGACAAAAGTGGCTCAGAGACTTCAGCTCCAACACACGCACTGCACGCAGCGTCAGTGCCTTGGGTCAAGGTCGCCAGTGTCTTCCCCTCTGTGTGCCTGGGCCGCACCATGTGTGTCCCCAGGACACAGCACAAGGCCTGAGACTTGGGAGGGAGGTGCCATTCAACAACAGTTCTAACGCTGGGCTTCCAGAATGGGTAAGGTAAACGATCGTACAGCAAATTCCAAAAGACACCCCCAATCTATTTAAGGTTGTTGGCGTTTTCTCCTGGTACTTGTTTTGAAATGAAGTGAGCCATCAAGCTGCCTCGGGCTTGGGTTTCTTTGGTTTCTTCCTCATTTTTTATTGTGATGGAACCATGGTGCCTCGCTGTGGGCAATGCCATGTATTTATGAGTTGGAGACAGCAAATAAATCAGGACCAAGGACCTCTAATCCCAGAGGCATCTGGGGGACAACAGGTGTACCAAGAACCTCGTCTCATCTGGGCCTCGCAGGCACATCGGGCCCTTCCAGTTGGAGTAAAACCTTTCATCAGAATAACATTCATTGATTTGTTCTTATTAGAAAACAACACATGTGGATTTCAGGGGTGTTGGAAGTGGCAGACGGAGAGAGCAAGAGTAGAAAGCCCGTTTGGGAACCCCTGTCCAGAGATGAGGATCTGTGTGTGTCAGCACAGGTCCCCAAGTTCAGGTGCCCTCCAGGGCCAGGTGGGTAGCGTGTGTCACTCAGCGTGGCCCCTGCAGGATGGGCTGAGAGCTGTGTCTGGAAGGCCATTTCTGGGAATTACACTTGGAGTGACAGCCGGTTCTCTTGAGTTTTCAAGAGAAATCAAAAATCCAGATTTTTATGTGAATTTCCTAATTTTTTTCAGCACCTAATTTTTTTTATTTAAATAATAGGAAAAAAAAAACACATTTGGGCCAAAGGAATGTACCTGCAGTATCCTGGAGATAACTTTTAAAAGATTTATTTATGGGGCCATGCTGTGGCGTAGCGGGTAAAATTGCTGCTTGCAATGCTGGCATCCCATATGGGTGTTGGTTCAAGTCCCGGCTGCTCCACTTCTGACCCAGCTCTCTGTGATGGCCTGGGAAAGCAGTAGAAGATGGCCAAAGTGTTTGGGCCCCTGCACCCACATGGGAGACTCAGAAGAAGTTACTGGCTCCTGGCTTTGGATCAGCCCGACTCTGACCATTGTGGCCAACTGGGGAGTGAACCAGCGGATGGAAGACCTCTCTCTTTCTCTCTGCCTCTCCTCTCTCTGTGCAGCTCTGACTTTCAAATAAATAAATAAGTCTTTTTTTAAAAAAAGGAAATTTATTTTTTTTTATTTGGAAGGTAGAGAGAGAGAGAGGTCTTCCATCCACTGGTTCACTCCCCAGATGGCTATAACAATCAAGGCTTGGCCAGGGCAAAGCCAGGAACCAGGAGCTTCATCCAAGCCGCCCACCTGAGTGGAAGGAACCCAGGTGTGTGCGCCACCATCTGCTGCCTCCCGGGGACATGAGGGTGGAGCTGGAGCAGAAGTGGAGGAGCTGGTACATGCTCCAGGCTCCCCGCCGTGGGGTGTGCGTGCCTCAGGCGGTGGCGTCAGCTGCCGGGCCACAGCCTCCTCCCTGTCGCTTTCTGCACTGCGTCTTGAGTCTTTCTCTTCCCCAGAAGTCACAGTTCCAGTGACATAAACCTCAAGTGCAGTCGAGAGGAGGCACCAGAGAGGTTTAGGCACCCTTGGTGTTCCTTAGAGGAAACTCTTCTAGAAGTTTCACCCATTGAGCAGCTGTTGATTGGGCATCTTCCAAGTGTCAGACTCTGTTAGGCGTGGGGCATGCATCCACAGCCCAAATGGATCAGGCCCCGGAACCCAAGGCCCTCACATTCTAATGTGAAGACAGACAGTACCTAAGCATTAGGAAACCAGAACAAAAGGCCAATAAAAGTAAATGCTGAGGCCGAAAGTCGAGTCACATGACAGTAATGAGCCAATCAGCGTTCAAGGACGTGGTCTCCAGCGTGGTGGTGGTAAAGCTAAGACCATGCACCTGGAAGGAGAGGCGTGCATTCCAGCGGAGAGAACACCCTGTGCAAACGCCCTGGGGTGGAGAGCAGCTGTTCATGTGTTGCAGAATCCAAACTGATTCCCTTGCGGCTAGAGGATCGCGGACTAGGGCAACCAGAGAAAGAGACAAGGGCCTGGTAGACCAGGGAAGGAGTTTGGATTCTGTTGCAAGCATTGAGCAAAGCCCTTACAGGGCCGGCGCCGCGGCTCACTAGGCTAATCCTCCGCCTGCGGCACCGGCACACCGGGTTCTAGTCCTGGTCGGGGCGCCGGATTCTGTCCCGGTTGCCCCTCTTCCAGGCCAGCTCTCTGCTGTGGCCCGGGAGTGCAGTGGAGGATGGCCCAAGTCCTTGGGCCCTGCACCCCATGGGAGAGCAGGAAAAGCACCTGGCTCCTGCCGTCAGATCAGCGCAGTGCACCGACCACAGTGCACCGGCTGCGGTGGCCACTGGAGGGTGAACCAACGGCAAAGGAAGACCTTTCTCTCTGTCTCTCTCTCTGTCCACTCTGCCTGTCAAAAAAAAAAAAAAAAAAAAGCAGCCCTTACGGCACTGAACAGGGACTGATGGACGTGGCTGTTGTGAGACTGGGTTGCAGTGGATAGGGAGAGGGACAGGAGAGGGGGTCCTGCAGAGCTCCGGGTGGGGCCTGATCCTGGAGCAGGACACGGGCCGAGGGAGAGCAGAGGACGGGTTCGGGTGGGAACAACAGAATTCCCTGATAGAAAAGGGAGGAAAAACCAGCCGAGGTGAACACCTCGGGTTCTAGAATGTGCAACACAGCGCTCATTTTCGTGTCCCCCCCCCCCCAATATCCCATACAACCTCTCACTTCTTTCTGGAAGCTCGTTCTTTCTTTGATTCCCAAGACTCAAGCGCACCTGCCTGCCTTCCTGCCCCGCCTTACAGGTCACACACTGGCAGTGCGTCACACATCTGTTGTCATGCTAATGCCACACAGCGCGTGCACACACACACACACACACACCCCAGATCAGCATGTCAGTGAGCAGCCTTGGCATTGTGCTTACATGTGCAGGTCAGGCGGGCAGGCTCCTCCATCCAGGCTGGCTGCACTGCTGCACCTGCCGCCAGCCACAGATCAGGACAGCAGCTCTGTTGCCCGGGCTCTGAACTGGCTGACCTGGGATGGCTTTGGGTAACTCGATCCTGTTCCCAATGCCTCGCCCTCTGCCAGGCGTGCTCTCCTAAAGCAGGAGGGGCATTGGAAATGTGGAGGGCTTCTTGAGGCTTGACAGCAGCACGGGCCAGCGCTGTCCCCTCCCCAAGTCCAGATCCAAGCATGCTTGCACGGGCCAGGAACACGGAGATCCGAAGATGGTGCAGGCTGTTCATGTAGAGCCCACAGAGGCGTCCCAGTCACAGGCAGTGACGGCAGGGGACGTGGCGACTCCGGAAGGCAGCTTCCCTGGCCCTTACAAATGGACGTGAAGACTGGAAACTCCAGATTGAGGCCAGAGGGAAGGCCTGCGCTGTGGAATGTGGTTACTAAGGAGCCAGGATCGCGCTGTTAGTGCTATGCAAAAGTAGCAGCTTTGATTTTCCAAGGAGGGAGGATGAGGAGCTGCCTTGTTCCGTGCTCCCTCAGCTTCTCCGGGCATCTCTGCTGACCTTGGCAGCAGGGCATCACAGACCAGAGACGTGAGGCACGCCCGCTGGATCAGGCGGGGGTGGGGAAACAGCGGTGAAGCCCAGGGAGAGTGTGTATCCTACAGAAACGACGTGTGGATTTTAAAGTTTTTGCACTGCAATAGTTCCATTTTCCATGAATTTCTTTTTATGTAAACATGTGTATGTGTCTGCATTTCTTTCAAATTGGCAAAACTTTTTTTTTTTTTTGACAGGCGGAGTGGACAGTGAGAGAGAGAAAAAGGTCTTCCTTTTCCTTTGGTTCACCCCCCAATGGCCGCTGCGGCCGGCGCACCACGCTGATCCGAAGCCAGGAGCCAGGTGCTTCCTCCTGGTCTCCCATGTGGGTGCAGGGCCCAAGCACTTGGGCCATCCTCCACTGCACTCCCAGGCCACAGCAGAGAGCTGGCCTGGAAGAGGGGCAACCGGGACAGAATCCGGCGCCCCGACCGGGACTAGAACCCGGTGTGCCGGCGCCGCAGGCGGAGGATTAGCCTAGTGAGCCGCGGCACTGGCTGGCAAAACTTTTTAAAAGTTTTATTTGTTTTTATTTTAAAGGCAGAGTGATGGAGACAGAGAGATTTTCCACACTCAGGTTCACTCCCCAAATTGCCTCAATACCAGCACTGGGCCAGGCCAAAGTCAGGAACCCAGGACTCGATCCAGGCTCCCACGTAAGAAACTAAGACCTTGAGCCATTGCCTGCCGCCTCCCAGGTGCACATTGGCAGGAAGCTGGATTGGGAGCCAGGCAGGGACTCCAGCCCAGCACTCTGATGCCGGTGTCCAAATTGGTGTCTTCAATGCTGTGCCAAAAACTTGCCCTGAAGGTTGGTGGTAATTTTGCAAGATGATGCCCCCTGTTGGTGATGAGAAAGACAAAGGAAGCAGACATCAGGACTCTTGATAAAATTAGGCAGCAGACACAGAGCCCTTTAGAGGTTAAAAAAGAGAATGAGGGGCCGGCACCGTGGCTCACTTGGTTATTCCTCTGCCTGTGGCGCCAGCATCCCATATGGGCGCCGGGTTCTAGTCCCAGTTGCTCCTCTTCCAGTCCAGCTCTCTGCTGTGGCCCGGGAAGGCAGTGGAGGATGGCCCAAGTGCTTGGGCCCTGCACCTGCATGGGAGACCAGGAGGAAGCACCTGGCTCCTGGCTTCAGATCGGCACAGTGCGCCGGCCGTAGCGGCCACTTGGGGGGTGAACCAACGGAGGGAAGACCTTTCTCTCTGTCTCTCTCTCTCACTGTCTAACTCTTTCTGTCAAATAAATAAAAATTTAAAGAATGAGAAATGTTCCAAAAAAAAATTTTTGCCCAAAGATTTTTAATGCAGCATTGTTTAGAATTACAAAAAATTGAAACTTTCATTCAATGATAGGCAACTTGCTCTATAAAATGTTTCTACATAGAATGCAATACCGTGAATACACACACACACATACTCCTGTTTTCAGGGACTTTTCAAAGGCGTGTGGTAATGCTTCGGAAATACCATGGAGCAAAAGCAAGACCTAGTGGGTGTATGTCATAGGAGCCCAACTCTGGAGTCTTTATGCAAATATATGCGTAGGGACTAAGGCTGAAGGCAAGCTCGCTGCTAGGATAGACGGCGCTCCCACAGCGTCACTCCCCAGCCCCCAGCAACAGGGGGCTCCATAAATATCGGTGAGTTGACATTGTTTATGGGAGAAGGCATCAAACGTGGTCATTTTCTTTGCTTTCCTGCAGTCTGCATATCTTACATTTAGAATCAACACATTTATTCATAGTCTTTGGGAGCATTGACCTAGGAATGGGCTTTCAGACAGTCACAGAAGGATCCAGTAGGCCTGGTAACCCACCGGGCTGCTTGAGGAGCGGAACCAGCGCAGCCCCCCTGCGGCCCCACACACTCGTTCCCTGACTCATGCGCTGCCACTGCCGCCTTTGCAGGTACTACCCAATGGGCCACCCCGCCTCCGTCCACCTCTACTTCCTTGCCGACCGCTTCCAGGGCTTTCTGGTCAAGCACCATGCGACCAACCTGGCCGTGAGCAAACTGGAGACTCTAGAGACGTGGGTGATGCCCAAGAAGGTCTTCAAGGTCGCCAGTCCTCCCAGTGACTTCGGGAGGCTTCAGTTTTCCGAGGTAAGAGGCCGGACACCTCCACGCGTCAACGTGCTGCATTCTGTTTCGCAGTCTGACTCTTGTGTTGCAGACAGAGCAGCAGGGGACTTAGCCCTACAGATGAGCCAGCCCTGAATACCGGGACCGGCACCTTAAACCAGCAGGAGAGAGGGACGGTAGGGTGGTTTCGTCAGCAGAAGCTTGGTCTGTATTGTAATAGAGTTTCTGCTCCTCTTCCGTTTTCGTCTTAGCCAGCAACTCCTCCTAAACCTGCCAGTGATTGACAGGTGCCAAATCCACTTGCTAATGAAGTAGCGGCGTTCATCCCATTGTACAGGTTGGACCACTGAGGCTTATGGAAATCCAGTGCTTTGTTGCACCAGATCTAGGAAGCAAAAGTTCTCCCTCATGAACCTGGAATTTTCTGGATCAGAGCTAAGGAGTGAAAGAGCGCCACACCAAACCCGGTCTCTTTGGTCATGAATCATATGCCTGTGGTGGTTTTCTCGCTAGTTCCTGTGTAGACAGGTTATCACAACATAAGCACCAGGTGTATCATTGAATACATCAGTGGGTACAGGGGTAGGTGGGTGGGGTAGATGGATGGCTGGGTGGATGGACAGGTGGACAGTCAGTGGATAGACAGATGGACTGCTGCATGGTCCGCAGAGTATGGCGTCTCCCTCCTGACATAGCATCAGCTTTTGGTTTGTTATCTACCCAGGCATCACCAGCCCTGCCCATAGACCCAAAACGCCTCGCATGATCCGAACTGTTTCTTCCCCAGCCACACCCCACTCTTTCCCCTCTCACGCTCCTTCTGTCTTCATCACACACAGCCTGGTGTGTGCAAAACCCCCACCTCGAATGCCCCCCATAGAAAAAGTATGTCCCAGCTCTAGATAACGCTGTTTTGTCATTGTTACCTAAATCCAAGCGATGCACCCACAGAGAAGCCTTTGTGGCCACTGACATGACACTGTCCACCTGACACTGTCCTATTTTATTTTTTCCAACACCACGTAAGGTGTTACATATCTTGATTGGTCTGGTTGTTCTTTGGCTGTCCACAAGAAGGCTGGACCTGGAGCCCTGTTCCACAGCTGTGTCCCTAGCCCAAGAGTCCTGTCACCTGCAGGTGCCACCCATCACTGGCAGTCCGTGTGGTTCGTGGAGGCTGAGTTACACCTGCGAATGCGGACGGAAGGCACTTGGGTGGCGACACGGGCAGGAAGGGGAAGCATGGTCTAGCGTGGCAGGTGTGGCAGGTGTTGTCCACACGAACCCCCAGCACCTGGCTTCCACCTCCCCACGTCAGGAAGTAGCTCAGGGGCCGGTTCCTTTCAGCGAGCTCAGCTGCGGGTGTAGGGTCGAAGTCCATATGGAGGAGGGACCTGTGGGGCACAGCCAGGGTGAAATGGGGGTCCCCTCTGCTTGGATTCCCCTTGCAAGTCTTTCTCCAGCCCTGCACCCCGCTGAACAAGTGAGTTAAGAGTGTCTTGCGAAGATATCATTGTCGGCAGAGCTCCTAATGCGTGAGCTGGCTTTGAGCTGCCACAGTAGCTCCGGGAATGACCAGCAGCAGTGGGCAATTAGCCTTTTTGCCCCCGCTGACGCTGTCCCGGAGCCCAAGCAGCCCACTAGAGACGTGAATGTCTCGTGCCTGGGCTCTCCCGGTTTACCAGCCTGCTGGGGGCTGACTGGGTACCTGCGCCAGTGACAAACGGTATTAGCCACTGCACAGCTACTGATCGGGGAGGGTTCCCGCAGTAGGACCGCCTGGTGTGAGAACCTACAGGATGGCTGCAGATATATGGACTTGGAGTTTGTGAATTCTTCATTGTTGGTAAGGGCAGAGTTGTGAAATTGAGCGTGGAGGTGGTGAGGAACTACAGGGCTGTGTTGGGGGCCGGTGAGCATCTCCCTGGGCTTAGCACTGTCCCAGGGCCTTGCAAGGTGCCCAGCTCACGGCAGGTGGCCAGTGCAGCTGAGCCGTTCAGACGCATTTCCCCAGTTCGTGTGCACCCAGTGCCATTGGCTTGGGGAGGAGAGACTCACTCCTGCAAGCCGCTGAGTCCCTACGATGTGCTGGCTTCAGGAGGGACAGCGGCGGACCACACCACCCAGGCCCCGTTGCCATGGAATCACAGTCTGGCTGGGCAGCCTGCCAGTGAGCGAGCAAATAAATGAACAAAGACAGCTTGGCTAATAACAATATCATAGAGAAAATAAAATTTCATTTGTATGATAGCTGGGGCCTTGGGGAATGACAGGGACTGCCTTCAATGGGATAATTCCTTCGAGGCAGCTTTTCTAAGGAGATAACCTTACAGCTGAAGGCTAAAAAAAGAACCAGGCCTGGGTGGTCTGAAACATTCTACGCAGCGAGGAGAGCGTGTACAAAGGCCCTGAGGCTCGGGGGAGCAGCTCGGAGACTCAAGGAGAGCAACAAGGTCAATGCAGCCAGAGCACAGTGAGTGCGGGAGAGGGGTGGGGCGCAGGGGTCTCGCAGGCCCTGGAGAGAGGTGCACATTGTATCTCAAGCGCAGCGGGAAGCCCTTAGCGGGTTGGAAGCTGGGAGCAGTGTGTTCGGCTTGAACTTGAACGTGTATTTAAAGCTGGGTGATGGATCACTTGGAGGTAAATGCAACAGATGTCCACAGTGGGCCCAGCGAGACGACCCTGGGGGTCACGGAGGATGTGGCGGCCACAGGGCTGCGTCCCAGGCCGCGCCTCCTCCCCTCGTGCCTGCGGCAGCAGCCAGCTAAATCCTCGCGCTCCTTCGTTCAGAAAGAAGGCCCCTGGCTTCCCGCGGTCGCTGCGCCGCTCGCCTGCCTGAGTTATCCCCACTCTGCCGCTCGGGTTTCTCGTGAGTTCGCGTCTGCATCGTTTGTCTTCACTCCCCAGCAGGCTCCAGGGCGGGTCCCTGAATTGCCCTCAGTGGTTTCCGAGCCCTTCCGTTAGTGTCACCCCGAAGTAGTCCTGTGACCGTTCCTCCACTCTGATGGCATCTGTTGAAAACCAGTGTGTGGAGGGTCTGGGTGCATACGGAAGTCCATGTTCTCGGCCCCTGCTCGTTACGTGTGTGTTCAAGTTCAAGGTAGACAGATGACAGATACACAGACTGATGATTGATAGATTGATAGGTGATAGTTGGATGATAGATGATAGATAATGTATAGATAGATGGATGGATGGGTGGATTGATGCAGATAATGTATAAATGGATGGATAGGTAAGCAGGTAGATAGATAATTGAGCGCCGACTGTTTGCTCAGCATTGTTTTTAGCCCTAGAGGTATGTCTGTAAGTGAGCCAGACATCCGTGCCTTCATGCAGGAGTCCGGAGCTGAGGGGAGAGAGATGTGAATGAGCACACACAGCTGTGCAGGTCCTGGAGAGGCACCTCCGTGCTCCCTCTGCCTGGTGGACTTCTGAGTAGAGGCGATGCCCGGGCCGCAGGCGGGGGCTGGGTTCCAGCTGGCTGAGAGGAGGGCAAAGGATGGATGTCTGGTCCAAAAACAGGTCATACAGGAGTGCTGAGAGTACTCCAGGGTGACCTGGAGCCAAGGGCTGGGTGGAGGGAGAGGTGGGAGAGAGGAGAAGCTAGCCAGACCAGAAAGCTCTCCCCAAGCTGGGGGAGGGGCCGCACTTAAGATAGGGGGGTGACAAATAGGGAAACTGAGGTCAGATTTCTTCGGGAAGATCTCCAAGGCCATGAGGCCTGAATTGAGGCTTGTTCATTCACTTGTTCCTTTGCTAAGCAGTGTTGCTTTAATTCCTGTTGCGCCCAGGGCCTATAGCAGGTGCCAGGCTCCTCAGGACATTGTCCTTGCAGACCCCCAAGGGGTCCCTCCCACTCAGGAGGACCCACAGCCCCTGCAGGAGCATCCAAGCCGTGACCACCTGGGGAGCCTGACACCAGATGTGCACCTGCCAGTGCACTCGGGCTCCAGGCCAGGAGCGGGGAGTGGGGGAGGGGCTGTGTCCTGCGTGGGCAATAAGAATGCAGCTTGGGGTCACACTCGGGGGTCCCCGTGCCTCGCCCTGACCACAGCAAGCTGTCCCGCTTCTCTGAGCCTCAGTGACTTCATCTGGACAGTGAGAGAAGTGGCAGGGCCTCTCCTTTATGGAACTTGGAGTAGGAAATGAGTGGACGCAGCCAAGGGCTTCGCATTGCGCCCGGTGCGTGTTACGCCCTCGGTAAAGCCCAGCCAAGGAGCTCCATGTCCCGGTGAGGAGCGCACTGCGGACTTGCCACAAGCACAAGGCAGAAGGAAATCCGTTCTGCTTGCCCTGCGCACGCGTACTCTGAGCGGGCGCCCATGTTTACCCACATGCACCTGCCCACCTGCAGCACCCTGGGCCATTAAGAGAGGCCACGCAGAAAAGTCCCAGTGGCCGTGCAGAGCACTCCCCCGTCTGCTGTGTTCTCAGAAACACCGAATGCCGCCTCCAGGGAGAGTCCACCATGTTCTGCAATTCGAATATTCCCCAATTTGAGTTGAGCTGAAAAGACTCAAGGTCAGGGATCTACATGGGTGATTGGCTTTTTGATCATACTGTTCACTCATTCCTTGAATGCACACTGCTTGAGCACCTGCTGTGTGCAGAGCCCACACTAGGCACCCAGAAAGAGCAGAGAGCCGAGCAGACACAAGCACACGGAGCCCTCAGGCACACGGAGTGTGTGAGATGAGGAATAAGACACGGAGAGACTGCTCCCAAACAGTGCTGCTCCCCACTGCAGGAGGAGACAGGGTGGGGGGAATGACGGATCGGGGAGATGACACAGCGGCTGCAGGGGGGAGGGGCTGATGGGGGGAGTGACATGGAGTGGCTGTGGGGCAGTGGGGTGTGACCCAGGGGAGTGACCCCGAGCGGCTGCAGGGCCCCCTTCGATTGGGAGGTCAGGAGAGTGGACCCTGAAGGTCGCTGGCTGGCTGCCCAGACATGTGAGGAGGGGGTGATTCGAGCAGGACCCTGGGGCGGGAAGGACTCGGGTGAGATGGTGCTGGAGGGGCCCACTGGGGCCTTGGAGCACTGGGAGGCTGCAGGGGGTTGAACAGTGAGAGAACATGTGGCGGGGTTTTTCTGGGCAGAGAATAAGTTGTAGACGGCAGGGGTTGGTCTCAGAGGATGACACTACTGCCTGTGACACCAGCATCCCATATTCAAGTTCACATTCCGGTTGTTCCACTTCCGATCTAGCTCCCTGCGAATGCGCCTGGGCAGTCAGTGGAGAATGACCCAAGTTCTTGGGCCCCTGCACCCCCATGGGAGACCCAGAGAGGCTCCTGGCTCCTGGCTTTGGCCTGGCCCAGCTCCGGCCTTTGCAGCCATTTGGGGAGTGAGCCAGCAGGTGGAAGGCCTCTCTTTCTCTGTCCCTCTCTCTCTGACACTGCCTTTCAAATAAATAAAAATATATTTGAAAATTTTAAAAATTGTGGGTAACAAACATGGAAGGAGAGAAACCTAAAGCTAATTGCTAAAGCTACATACACACAACACACCTATGTACACATACACACAAACACATACACATGTATACACACACACACACACACATCAGCCGGCTGGGGGAAGGTGAGTTATGTGATGTCATCCATCCCAGCGGTGCCGTTCAGGGTGTTTTGGGGAGCCAGCACTGTCCATTCGTAGGAGAGCCACTGAGCTCCTGCAGAGGACAGGCAAGGCTGAGGGTCCCCACTCTGTCCTAGCTTGTGCCAGAACAACTCCGAACCCTGAGCTCTCTTCTTTTCCCGAGCAGTCGTTCCCAATGTAGTTTGGAAAACCAAGGACCCACACAGAAGCCAGCTGTGCCTGCTCACCGGGAGCGCTTCCTGCACTCGTTCACACATTCCTGCCTGCATTCGGGGCGTGGGCGTTCCCAAGCACACACCACGTACTGGGCACACAAGACCCAATGGTTCGTGAAGGGACCACAGGCCTTGTGATCTCCAGACTGGCCCCAAATCCCAGTTCTTCTGCTTCCTAGCAGTGCAACTTTAAGCAGTTGATTTAATTGAGGTCTCTGTTTCTCACCTGTATAAGGGGTACATAAAGCTGAATGAGCAGACCCAGCCCCTGGTTCAGGCCCCGTGGTCTCAGGACTCATTCTTCTGTTTCAGGTTGGCACCGACTGGGATGCCAAGGAGCGGCTGTTCCGCAACTTTGGGGGCCTCCTGGGGCCCCTGGATGAACCGGTGGGCATGCAGAAGTGGGGCAAGGGGCCCAACGTGACCGTGACCGTCGTCTGGGTGGACCCTGTCAACATCATCGCCGCCACCTACGACATCCTCATCGAGTCCACTGCCGAGTTCACCCACTACAAGCCCCCTTTGAACTTGCCGCTGCGGCCTGGGGTCTGGACGGTGAAAATCCTCCACCACTGGGTGCCCGTGGCAGAGACCAGGTTCCTGGTGGCGCCTCTGACCTTCTCCAACAGGCAGCCCATCAAGCCAGGTGAGTGCTCCTGGGGGCACTGCGGGGTGGTGGGGGAGGGGGCTCTGCAGGGCACGGCACTCGGACGCGGGGCACGTGGCCGCTGTAGAGCCGCGCTCCTGGCTCCTGGGCCTTTGTCCTGCTCGCCCGCCCCGAGAGCCATCCAGGGTCCTCCCTGCACGCCGAGGCAGTGCCGTCTGCCCTTGAACCACATCCCTGTTAGATGTTCTCCCTGGCCTTGCAGGGGGTCTGAATCCCCTTTCAGACGAGGTGGGAAATGAACCCAGGCCTGGCAGGCGCTGAGTCTCAGCAAATCTGTATACTGTGTAGACTCGGGATGAGAATTCCACTCAAACACAGGAGACAGTAGGCAGACAGACCAGCCGCATCCTAATGGAAGTTACTCGCTACACATTGGCCAGAAGTACTCGTGCACGGCAGCAGAGATTGGCAAACGATTGGCCATAAGCCAGACCTGGCCCGCTGCCTGTTGTTGTAAATAAAGTTTGATTGGAACGCAGTCACGCCCACTCATCTACATGGCTGCCTGCACTGGGGCCTGAGCTGAATGGCTGTGACGGAGACCCCATGGCCCACAAAGCCAGCAATATTTCCTCTCTGAAGCTGCAGAACAAAATGATGGCCAGCCCTGTTGTACAAGGGTGAACGGGCCAACAGACAGCGTGACTGACTGACGAAAACACGTCCAACCTCTTTAATCATGGCCGAAATGCGAATTTAAAGCAACAGGGGGTTCCGCCTCCCTTGCCATGTTGGGAATGACGAAGGTCAGACAGCACCCTGGGTCAGTCAGCCTGGAGGGTCAGGTTCATCTGCGCGTGCTAAGCAGGAGGGTAAACTGCGGAGATGGGCTTGGAAAACGGTTTAGCCTAGTGAAGTGGAACGTTTACTGTCTGAAAAGTCTACCCCAATCGCAGGCCCCGTAGAGACAGATGCAGAAACGGTTACAGTGGGAGTGTTCCCGGCAGCGCAGAATCAGAAACGGTACGAGTGTGCAGCGTGTAAGCGGTCTGCTAGTGCACTGGAGTACTATGCAGCCATGAACACTGCTGTAGCACAGTGCTGGCCGGCGTCAGCCTGGAGAGCACTCTGTCCAGGAGGGCGTCACGGGATAAGTCACAGCCCGGGTGCATGTACTGGAAGTTCCAAAACAAACAAAGCCAGCGCCGTGACGCGTGCCAGTTCAGTGTCTGTGAGTCCGCACAAAGGCAGTGGCGTCCACAGGACACAGAGAACACGCAGGGTGTCAGACCTGGGCCTGCCTGCCCCTCTCCCCCTCAAAGGTTTATTTTACGCTTCCGTGTCTCCTCCTGCACTGTCGGGAGCCAAGGGAAATGTCTTTCTCGTGGCTCCAATCCTGCCTGCGGGGGCAGCCTCTGCCGGCAGTTTGGTGTGGATCCTTGTAGAGGTTTCTCAGTGCTTTTAAAGCATGGACAGAACGTCCCCCGTGCTGCTTTTAAAAGCAAAATACATTTCGTACTGACACTTGCTGTGCTTTCTACGTCGGGGTCTACAAAGCTGCAGCTTCATGAACCTGACTGGTGGACACGTAAACACCGTCTGTTGTTTGGTGTGACTACCGTTACGCCTCAAGGAAGGGTTTTTAAATTATTTATTTCAGTGGCAAAGAGATCGAAAGGGAGAGGTCTCCCATCTATTGGTTCACTCCCAGTACCCCCAGTGGCCAGGGCTGGGTGAGGGCTGAAGCCTAGAGCCAGGAACGCACTGCCGGTCTCCCGCATGGGTGGCAGGGCCCCGGGTTCCTGAGCCCTCGCCACCGCCTCCCAGAGTCTGCAGTAGCAGAAGGCTGAAGTCGGGAGTAGAGCTCCATGTCCAACCCAAGCACTCTCACATGGGTCGCAGGCATTTTAACTGCGAGACCAGCAGCTGTCCCAAGAAAGGTGTGTGCTCAGCAGGCACAGCCATAAGAAAGATCCTGGAAGCAGGATTCCAGGGCCCTCTGTGTCTGTGGGCCTCCGGCAGATACCAGACTCCACGGGGTAACAGCAGTGTAGGCTGCACACGCAACCTGCCTGCCTCCTCCCGAGTTTCCTGCACAGAGCCTAAAACCCAATATAACGCGAATGCCATGGAAATAGTTGTTACACTGCGTACTTAGGGCACAATGACAAGGGGGAAACGTCTGGACGTGTTTAACACAGACACAATTTCTCCCTTCAGTTACTTTCAATCTGCAATTGGTTAAATCCACAGATGCGGAACCCGCAGGCCTGGGAAGTGTTCTCTGTCTCAAAGATAACAAACCTGAGGCCAGTGCCATGGCTCACTAGGCTAATCCTCTGCCTGCGGCGCTGGCACACCCGGTTCTAGTCCCGGTCGGGGCGCCGGATTCTGTCCCGGTTGCCCCTCTTCCAGGCCAGCTCTCTGCTGTGGCCCAGGAGTGCAGTGGAGGATGGCCCAAGTGCTTGGGCCCTGTACCCCATGGGAGACCAGGATAAGCACCTGGCTTCGGATTGGCACAGCGCTGGCCATAGTGGCCATTTGAGGGGGATGAACCAACCGAAGGAAGACCTTTCTCTCTGTCTCTCTCTCACACTGTTTAACTCTGCCTGTCAAAAACAAACCTGGAAGCCAGGAGCACACTACAGCCTCTGTTTGCTAAAAACAGCTCTGGGCTGGCCAGGTGTGCAGAGGGGGGCCAGGTGCAGAAGGTGGCCATATGACAATGGCATAGACCCGGGGAGGGTATGCTGGAATTCTAAAGGGGGAGGGGCTTGAAGTAAATTCCATCCACTTCTGCTGTCTTTGTGCTAAGCAAGAGAAAGACAGAGACCTAGTGTCCTGGAGATGGAAGCCTGTTCCACTCCTGTTTGAACCAGGCCAACAGCCCTTTCAGAACCAGCGGACGCGAGCCCGCTCACTTAGTGTACTGCAGTGGTGAGGTACGCAGCCTTGGCCTCCCGCAGGAGGTCCAGGATGGGAGAGATGCACCTGCAAGACAGGACAGAGGCGTGGTCCCAAACCCACCCCCGCAGTGAAGCACGCTGGGAACTTCGCTGGGGCCTGATTTCCCCAAGCTTTTCTTCCAGGGTTTCTGAGACAGGCAGACCTCTTCCCACCCGTGCCCAGAGCAACCCAGGGGTCGTGTTACCCCCAAGAGGATGCAGCCCCCAGGGCATCAGTAATCGTATTTGTTAACCATGTTGCAATGACAAGGAACACGAAGGTGGGAGCAATGCAATTTGTAAAATGATTCATCAAGAGTAATTTGCTATTGACGCGTCCCTGGTAATCTCAAGAAATCTGATGAGGTGGAATTGAAGAAAATTTAATTATAGAGGCAAGTATCACAAGCTGATACTGTAATAGCATTTCCCACATTAACCTCATTTTTCATAAGGGTTTCTGCACCCACCGCAATATTTAGTTCCTGGTGTTTGCTAGCTGCTCCTTCCACCCGAATCTCCTGCCTTTTAGCAGTTTGGATTCTCCCCCGCCCCAGCCTGTCATCTTGCACAAGGTGGCACAGACAGGCTCTGGTGCCACACATGTCTGCCGATAGCCGAGAGAGGTGGGCCAACCCCAGCGCTCAGGGCCCTGGAGCATTGGGGCTTGAGGGAATTACATTCTTGTCTATGGCAGTCAAGCCAGTATTCTTGTTGCTGTTAGAACGAAGGGCGGGCATAGGGTCTTTCTCCCTCTTCCCCTCTCAGGACCACACGTAGTAGAAGCAGCAAACCTGCTGATTTCCGTGCCCTGCTGGTCGCCGCTGGTGGGGACAGCTGCTGTCAGGCAGACGGAAGCGCTGTCTTCCGGTGGTTGTGTTGTCTCCTAGGTCTCTTCCATCCCTCGCCACGCTGAACTGAGCCAAGTCTGCTTTGGTGAAACGCAGCGCCCCAGATGCGTCGCCAGTCTTCTAGGTGCATGCTTGTATGTAGCACTAAAATAGGCAATGATTGGGAAGTCCTGCAAACTAGGAATGACGGGCTGCTTCCCCACACCCCCAACGCCTGCACCTCTGCCTCCCCACCTTGAAGCCCTGGAGCGTAGTGACAGCCCCTCCCATGCACCCTTCCTTCATGGTTTATAGACGTGAACTTCTGCTTTTGCTTCTTGCCAGGGCTGTGGGTCTAACTGATGCCCATTTTACAGCCCTGCAGGGCTGTGTGTGTGTGTGTTGTGCACATATCACACCAGCAAGAATAAACCTAGCTAAACTTTCCCAAGCATTGAGGACATGCTAGGTTCCATTTTAAGCACTTCATGGGAGTTAGCATGTTTAATCCTCACAAAACAAAACTTGGGCATGTTGAGTCGAGTCGAAGTCAGAAGCCATATGCTGGATATACAGGAGTTGGGGACATAAACCCAGATGGGCTGATGCCGTACCTGGGCTCTTACCTGAGCCCTGGACAGAGTAGCTGGCTCGAGGCAGGTCCCCAGCAAGGCAGAGTTACCGAGAGGGCCACTGCGTGGCGTTACGTCTCACCCCCGTCTGGTGCAAGGTTCATGCTTTGCAGGACGAATCTGCATGGCGTGGCCAGCGCTGGTGCCTGGGCTTTTCCGGAGTTCACGGCGGACCCTCAGCAGCCCAGAGCTGGGCTTCTCGCCGGGCTTCCAGCCTGGCTCCAACACGCATTACCGGTGTGACTTGGGGGAAGGTGCTTCATTGGGCTTCGCACTTGCTGTCCCCTCAGCATCTGCCTGTGGCTTGTTCCCACACAGCAGTCAGCACTCAGCGTGGATGTCCCCTCCCCGCATCACTCAAACCCAGGGGTCCACAGACCTTCCCCATCCAGGGCTGGGCAGTAAATACCTACAGCTTTGCAGGCAGAATACACTCGCCACCATAGCCGCTCCCCTCCGCGTGGCAGCACAAAAGCAGCCATAGATAATAAACAAGTGGGCACAGCTGTATTCCAATAAAACTTTATTTATAAAACCAAAGGGTGGGCGGATTTTGCTCAAGGGCTGTGATCACCGGTCCTCTGCTCTGACCCTGGTCCCTGTCTGTTCTCTGCCCTCATCCCTGCCTGACATGATCTGCCTTAGGGACTTTTTTGGTGTCAGTCTCCACCGAATTGTAAGTTCTCCACCTGTCTGGCTCATACCACTGTCTGGAATAGTCTTGGCTCTCTAGGAATGCTATGCGCATTATATCCTTATCCAAAAAATAAATTCCTTAAAGACTAGAGAGGCCTAGTAAGCGTGTGTTGAGTGAACACCTTGCAAAAAGCAGGTGCTTAAAAACAGGCATTGGACGACTGTCTGGACCATGGAAGGTGTTCTGCGATTACAACAAGGTGACCTCGAAAAGTTTGTGGAAGACGGAATTAAAAGATAAGCTACTTTTGGTGCAAAAAAATGAAATTCATGCAGTTTTTCCATAATATGCATTTCCATTCATTTTTTAACCTCCTCCTAGTCGTGGATTTCAAAATGTTTACACCAGAGTGACCCGATGTTTTAGTTCCATGTTGCACAGACTTTTTGAAGTCTGTCAGGTGCGTTGGATGAACGAAGGCCCTGTGCCCCGTACAACGCGGGTTGTGTCCTGGTGGGCTCCGTTTCTTTGCCTGTAAAATGGGACTGCTGGGATAACTTCCCGACGTGACTATTGTGTGAATTACCGAGGTGAGCCGAGGGCCGGTGCAGCTCCCGGCGGGCGGAGAGGCGGGACGGTGAGTGGCTGCTCTAACCACGGCCTCTTCCCTTTGCTTCCAGAGGAGACCCTGAAGCTGCACAACGGGCCCCCGCGCAGTGCCTACATGGAGCAGAGCTTCCAGAGCCTGAACCCGGTCCTCAGCCTGCCCATCAGCCCCGCCCAGGTGGAGCAGGCTGGGAGGAACGCAGCGGCCACGGGCACGGCGCTGGAGGGCTGGCTGGACTCGCTGGTGGGCAGCATGTGGGCCGCCATGGACGTCTGTTCCACAGGCCCCACCGCCTGCCCCGTCATGCAGTCCTGCAGCCACACAGCATGGAGCTCCTTGAGCCCCGACCCCAAGTCGGAACTGGGGGCCGTCAAACCCGACGGCAGGCTCAGGTAGCACCGGGCACACGTGCGCCACGGTGGGATCTCACTGGGAAAGCAGCCAGAGGGGCTGGTGGGTTCTCAGCCCTGGTGTCCCACGCAAGGGGCCCGGCTGGCTGCAGAGTGATGGAGAAGGGAGGTCTGGAAGCCGGGGCAGGGTTGCCAACAACCTGCCACTGGTCAGCTGGGAGGCGGCTCTGTGCCGGCGGCGGTCTCACCTCTCGGGTCGAGCCTCAGGTCCTGCAGCTTCTCATCTCCCCCGACCCCTCCCACCCCGGCCGACAAGTGATTTCAAACTTCTGTTTCAAGCAGCAGCACTTTGGTGGCTCGGCGCAGAGGTAGGCAGAGGTCCAGGGTGCAGCTGAAGCCCGAGCTGCAGAGTGAGAGGTCCCCTCCCCCGGGCGCAGCCCACTGGGCCATCTCCGCCAAGGGCGTCTGCTGAGGACCCTCTGCAGAACACAAGGGCTCCGTAAAAGCCAGTGTGACAGCACTGCCCAAGCCTCCAGCCCCAGCCCCAGCCCCAGCCTTCTGCTTCTCTTTCCGCTCCTCTCCAGCCAGCCCCGACGTCACAGGCCCCGGAAGCCCACGTCCTAGCCCTTTCCCAGGGAGGAGGCAGGCTCGCGAGGGCTCCAAGCCTCCCGTGAGTCCTTTGTGGGCTGAGCTGTCTGCGTATCTAGATGGGCAGGAAAACTTGCTGTGCCATGGCCAAGGCCCCCCAGCAGGGTGGGTGGCCGGCCCACACTCCCCCTCCCCTGAGGCTGCCACACTTGGTAACAGAAATGGGCTGATGCTTCGAGACAGGAGCCTCGAGTCTCCCAAGCCATTCGGGACCTCTTGGTTCCTGGAAGTCGGGAGCTTAGGGGACCATGGCCGTGAGACTCGCAGACCTGCAGGGAACAGAGCTCCTGAGCTGGATGCCAGGGCAATACCCGGCACCCGCCGGGGCCCTTCCGTTCCGAGCTCAGGCAGGGAAGCCTCCGACTGGCACACTCGGGGCTGCTGGGAGTGACCACAGCGCTGGACCAGACGCGCCGCCTCCAGGAAGCTGCATTGCAGGTCGGGTTTTTAATTCCCTGCCCTTCTTTATCGGAGCTGCCAGCCAGCCCATCTGGACACCCGACGCGAACAGGAGGAGGCCGGGTCTCACAAACGGGGCAGCTTGTTTAAAAATCAAAGCTCCTGTTAGTCACCGGGCTCCAGTTACCGGAAATCGGGGTCGGGGGTGGGGGCTCTCCTTCCCGTGCTCCCCCTGGAGGCCCACCCTGCCTCCTGCCATCCCACCTCCCTGGGAAAAGTCACACCCTGCTTGCCAGCTGTCCCCATGGGTTGGAGGAAACTGCCCGCTGCCCCCGCCCAGCAAGGCGGGATGGCCTGTTGGCCATGGAGGACTTGGAGAAGGGACACTTTTGGTATTTATTATTTCTCTGTTTTAGTCCATGACTAATTCGTAGGTGCTGTTTTCGCAGCTTGTCGATTACGTTCTCTTACTAACTGAAGCTGCCTTTGTTCACAAAAGGCTCCCTCCCCTTTCTCCGTCTGTCTGCCCTGCACCCACCTTGTCCTCAGAGGAAAGCAGGGATGTTGGACCCCAGGAGGAGAAAGCTTCGAACTGCGTCACCCACCGGCTGGAAGTAGGGAGCCCTTGGGACCCTTGGAGCCCCACTTTTCCTTCTGCAGGGCGGGGATTCCTGAGCCACGCCCACCCCAGGCTCCGGGATGTGCCAGGCGGGAGGCCCAAGGCAGGACTGTGTTGTGTGCAGGGCGCCTGAGCCAGCCCTGCGTGCTTCCTCCAGGGCTTCCTTTAGCCAATCTCACTTTGGGCTTGGAAGTGACCGAGGCAGAGGAAAAGGGGCTCCTTCGGAGGGAGGTCCATGGTAGGCAGAGGGGGAGACCCCGTGGGCACCGTCCAGGTGCAGGCTGCCATCCACGGCAGGGCCAGTGACCTCAGAGCCCCCGGGATGGTCTCACAGACTACAGGAACCCTGCCCTGGGGGCCACATCCTCTTTCTGCCCCCAGTGTCCCTGGGCTGCTGTAGCCGCATGGACAGCCTTTCCTTCCACCTTCCTTGCCTGGCCTCTGGGGGCGCCCTGCGTGTGCTGGGGGCTGCACATCCCCATACAGGGCCCTCGCCCTTGAACATCTTACTTTTTCCCACCCAGAAACCAGAGCAGAAATGACAGAGCCAGCTTCCTCTGGGGACCACCCCCCCCAAACCTCCCCCCATCGACTCCTCCTCCTCCCAAGTGATTCCAGAGCTAAGTCACGTGGGCGTTCCTTTGTCTCCTGTATTTTGGGACCAGAGAATAATTTTGCAGATTTCTATTTGGTTAAACAAAGAGAATTCCAAGCACAGCCCCCTGTGATGTGAGACAGGGAGAGCCTTTCCCTGGGAGAGGATACTGTAACTCCTTTTATTTTGTGCCCCACCCCCACCCCCAGTATGAGAAGGATTTATCGGAGGCCATCATTCAGGCAGCCTGGAGCTGTGGCGGCCCCAGGATTCCGAGGGCACAGAGCCGAGGTCGCTGCAGGCCACAAGGCCGTGTGCGGAGTGGCAGCAGGGCAGGCTCAGTGCGGACTAGGTCCCCGGGAGCTCAAAAGGCGTGGAGGTAGGACTGGGGGGTAGATATCTGGGGTTGGGGGAGGAAGCGCCCATGGGCTGGGCACAGTTCCCCACCCAGCCCATAATTCTAAGGCAGAAACGGAGCTCTGCACGTGGCCAGGCCCAGCCCTGCTGCCCAGCACCCTGGGTTTAAGAAGTACACTAGGTCCTCCTCTTGGAAAAAGACCTCCTGGTGGGACCAGGGCTCAGGCTGGCTTGATTTCCTATCGTCAGTTTCACTTTTAAAATGCCACATGAGAGAGAGCACACAGTCCCCCACCCCAGAGGGGCAGCTTACAGCTCCTCTGGGCACCTGTGTGGCGTGGCAGGTGGGGCCCCTGTGCCCTCTGGTTGTCTGCTTTGCAGATAAGAGGTGGACACAGGCTGAAACGCTGGCCTCGTGGCTGAGCAGGCACCAGGCAGACAGCAGCAGCAGCTGGGTGTGGGGCCCAGCCAAGTTCACTACGGGGTGGGGGGACGTGCAGGCGGTGGTCCGCCTACTCAGCCTTCGGGATGGCGAGGAGGGCCTTACAGACCAAAGCCACACCCTGTGGCAGCTGGGTCCTGGATGCAAGCCTGTGCCTGGTCCAGCACCCGCTGTCCCCGGGTGTGAGTCCAAGTCCAGTGCGGTACAGACTTCCACTTTGGAAAAGGGAGCCATGGACCCAGGTTTTTGTGGGAAATCTAGATGTTCAGTGTTGGCTATTTAAAAAAACCAAGATTACGGATGAAGAAACATTTCCTAGTTCCCCCTGGGCACTGCCAGCGACCTCTGTCCTCTGGGGACGGGGAGTTCAGGGGCTGCCCTGGCGGGAGAGGAAGAAGCTGGCATTAGGGCAGGGTAAAAAAGGATGGCTCACATGGGACTGGCCCCTCCCCTCCCGGAGACGGCCCCACAGAGGGGACGCTCGTGGTCAGCTCTCCTGCTCCCAGGACACCTGGTGCTAAGCAGAAGGAGCAAGACTGGGGGTGCTAAGCTGCTGCTGCTTAGACACGCAGAGGTTCATGACTGCCTGGGTCTACACCGTCATGCCGGGCAGACGAGGTGAGGACAGGGTCCAGGAGGGCCGGGGTAGGGCGAGAGGCAGCTGGGCCCGCTCCAAAGCCCAAGTCTTGGCTGCACCTTCCAACCCGTGCAGCCTCTGCGTGAGCCGCACGGGGCTGTCCTCGCTCATGGGTCTGCCTCATGGGTCTACCACAGACGCTACCTCACTGTGTCTGCTGAGACGTTTACCTGGGGGGAGAGAGGTGTCCAGATCCGCTGGGGCTGAATGTACGATCTATGCAAACCCCCGCCCCATCTCTGTCTCCCTTTCCTCCTCCCCCCTTCTCTCAGAAGTATTTCTTTCTGTAACCTTGCAAACGGGATGCTGTACAGGACCCTCTGGGACAGGAGGGCTTCCCACGCCTGTGTGTTTCCCTCCTGCGGTCCTTGCTTCTGTTCTCGCCGAGCCCGTGTCGGGAGAAAGCGGCCTCTTCTCTCTCCACTTGGCTGGGGAATCCTCCCCCCACCTCTTCCCAGGCACCACCGGGAAGCAGGTGCTGCCCCCTTGCGCCACCCACCCCCATGATCACCGTGTTCTCCATTCTTCATTCCCTTCCCACTTGCTTCCCCCCAATCCTTCGCGCCCACGCCCCCCAAAAAGCCTTAGGTTCCTCCTTTTTGAAATGTGGCCTTACGATTATTTTCTGGAAGCCGACCGTCCTCCCTGTCCCATCCCCACCAATGTCACAGAAGACAGAGCACCCGCGAGCCCGTGGGCAGCCCTTGGCACCAAGGTCTTCCGTAGGAGAAATGGGCTTCTGGCCTTTCCTATGGGCAAAACGAAGGCGTGGGTGCTCCAGGGAACCGCAGCCAGCGCCCGCAGCCTTCTCTGAGCCCGTGGGGCCGCTGGGACAAGCTGGGCGCTCACAGCGGCTCCCCGACCTGCCCCTCCCCTGTGACTGGGTGAGTCAGGAGAGGCTCTCGGTCCATCTCTTCCTCCTTCCCACCTGGAACGCGCTGGCGGTACGTATCCCCGTGAAGGGTCGTGTTCTCAACACGAGCACCCCACCCCACCTCCGGACGACACCTCCTTACCCTCCTATCGCTCAGTGTTGATGGAGGCCAAAGACAACCCCAGGGTTTTCATAGGAAATTCACTGGAATTGAGCGCAATTGTCTTTGTAGTCCCTTCGTCTTATTTTTTTTAATTTTTTAAAGATAACAATTACGTTGTCGATAGCGTTTATTTGGGTACTTGTTAGAGAGGCCTCACAATAAGTTATTGCCCCCTTCATTGTTCTCAAAGACATGTGGTGATATAGTTTTTAAAAATAACTATTTTGTTATAGATCATAATATGCATAAAACTGTACAGAAATATTTTGTAATGTATTGATTTTAAAAAAAGAATCTGTAAATAAAGTTTTAAAAGAGAGAGAATGAATTCAAATGGCACACTCTGAAAGATGTAGATATTTTGCTATTTATTTAAAGGAGTATTTTAAGAGATATTGGACTATCTGAAATTAACCAACACTCAAAGTTCCAAGCACCCAGATACTTCTCCTCCAGGTAGAATGTGTGGGTCTCAGAAACAACTGTGTAACCTGCCCATTTTTTGCACCTTTTCTGTCTTTTCATTTAGCAGGAAAACAACAACAACAACAAAATTGTGCCTTAGCTGTATTTTTTTGTCTAGGGGAGTTTGTTTCTGTCCGACAAAGCAAAATTTTTGCAGAAAACAGTGGATGTATTAAATACTGTATCATACCAAAAACACTGCAGGTGTATATAAATGCTTTCTGTCATACTGTGTTTTCAGATGCAGAATTTTAAAATTAAAAAAAAAAAAAAACAACACTGTCTTTATGGAACAGTCGCTGTGTGGTTTTTTTCCCAGCAACGCTGTGCATCTTCCTGCAGCCATCCGTCATCTGCTCGGTGACGGACAGGATCGCTATGTAATTTATCAACCAAATGAACACTTTTGAGAAGGAGAGGAGGAACCAAGGTGCCGGGAGGCTGAGACCACAAGGCATCAGCGGGACCTCTCGTGGGAGAACCTGTGCACATGTTCCCCGTGAGGACTGCTGGCCTCTCCCGATGGGCTCACTGCACTGCCCTCCTGCAGGTGAGGCTGGGACTCCAGTGCAGGTGTGAGAGTTTACCCCCTCCTGGGGTGGGGGGGGGGGGACTGCAAGGAGACCGTGCCTCCCAGAGTTTGCAAGTAGTTTTCTCTCTGGACTGCTGCGTCCTTGCTCTCAGGTGTGGCCAAGTGACGTACTTTAGGCCAGTGGGACGCGGGTGGGTGCCCAGGAAGGCCTTCTCTGTCTTTTCCCCATTTGCCGGTTCAGAGGTTCTTGATTTTGTGTATTTTTTCAGCTGGTTGATTCCACAGCTGTCTTTGGGAACCATCACACAGCCCTCAACATAAAGGCAGGCAGAGCCACAATACAGAAGGGACCTGGGCCCCTAGACAGTCACTTGGAGGTCTTGTAATCAGAGACACCTGTCGGTGACATGAGAAGAACCGAGAATGTGTCTGTTACAGCGGCTGTCCATCCAGAAACGGAAATTCACATATTCCTTAAAGAAAACCCAAACACCAACCCCTTTATTCCATAGACAGACACACAGCCAGGTGGGTGAAATGATGTGCCTGATGCCACATGTGGTCATTCTGATCAGGTCTGGCAGCAAAGTTTTCCATCCCCCAGCGACACCTGGACAGGTCTTTGGGAGAGCCAGTTCCTTCATCTGTGGGCCACTCACTGGGACACTTATGTGGGGCCTGTGACAGCCATGGCCCAGGACAGGGAGTGCCCAGCTGGCTGGGATGTGGGGATGCCGCTAACTCACCCTTTAAAATCCTTACAGGCCAAGTGTGGCACTGAGACCCAAAAGGATTGTATCAGCTGATGGATGGACCCAAGCCTCATTGGCCAGCACCCTTGTCCAGCCTGCTCGTTCAACCAGTTCCCTCTTCTCTGCCCAAAGCTAAGTCCTCAGGCAATGAGTTAGTTTGCAGGGGGGGAATACATTTCTGAAGGACCACAGGAGTGAGGCTCAGAGCAGTCGTCCTGGCACAGGGAGTCCAGGGGATGAGTAGGCCACGAACGAGCAGGTGAATCACCTTAACTGATTAGCAGTGCAGGCGTGGGACAGTCATCCAAGTGGCTATCTTGGACATCCATCATTTGATTACTATTTGTCAAAACATGGGTTATCGAACAGTAATCCTTGATTTTTTACCTTCAATAATAAGGTTACTGAGCCAATGTTACTGAAAGACTGGTTGGCCTTTCTTGCTTATGTGACTTGTTCTTAGCAGCTCTTATTCAGAGAATACGGTGTGTGGGTTGAAGTTCATCGAGTTAATGTTTTTACACTGTTTTCCTTCCTTCCTTTCATGGGGAACCCCTTTACAGACAAAATTAGCCTCAATATATTTAAGAGAGACCTTGAAAAATTGGAGATGGGGAACAGGTGTGTGGTGCAGGGGTTCAGTCACTGCTTGGCACGCCCACCTCCCATACTGGGGGACACCTGGCTCGAGTCCCAGATACTCTGTTTCCAGGCCAGCTTCCTGCTAAGGCACGCCCGGAGAGGCAGGTGATGGCTCAAGTCACTGAGTCCTGGACACCCACACGGGCGACTCATCCTGAGTTCTGGTTTCCTGGCTTCAGCCTAGCATAACCATTCCTGACTGCAGGGGACATTTGGGAAGTTACAAGTGAATGAAATAGCTCTCTCCATCCATTTCTCTTCCTTTCAAACAAAAAGAAAATAAATAAAAATCTGAACAACAGATTCTTTTAAAAAACCGGGAGGGCTAAGTGCCGGAGCCACAAGTTCTGTCTCAGCAGCATCCCTACCCCACAAGTGAAGCTCTCCAGGGCCCCCCGGGGCACAGCAGCAGCTTCTACAGTGCTGGCCCGAGGCCTTGCTGCCTGCGTGCTGGAAACAAGTCAAGGCCAAGAGTCTGAGAGACCGAACCAAGAGCAGGTCATTCCTCCTCTGAACTTGAAAGGTCAGGAAGGTGCACACTTGAAGGAGGCGCATATATGATCCAGCTATCCTGCTGCTGGGTATAAACACAAAAGACAAGAAAGAATCCACTGTCTCAGGTGTCAACCTGTTTCACCGTGCTCACAGCAACACTGTTCAGCACAGCCAAAATGTGGAATCAGCAAAAGTGTCCATCATCAAATGCGTGGATAAAGAAAAAGGATGAAATTCTATCATTTGCAGCAAAATGTCTGGCACAAGAGGTCATCACGCTAAGTGAAATAAGCAGCCACAGGAAGGCAAATCCTCGTTCAAAATTTTAAAATGTAAATGTTTAAACAAAATGTTAAATGTTAAAATGTTTAAAATTTTAAAATCATAGGGGCAGTTCCAAGATGGTGGAGTAGGGAGAGAGCTTACCGCCCTAGCCCAGAAGATAGTTTAAAAAAACTGGAGATATTGTAGTCTTGGGGAAGAGTTAGGGAGAAAACAGCAGAGGAAACTCTACTG
Organism: Oryctolagus cuniculus; assembly: GCF_051225735.1. Lineage (NCBI taxonomy): Eukaryota > Metazoa > Chordata > Mammalia > Lagomorpha > Leporidae > Oryctolagus > Oryctolagus cuniculus. The sequence goes on from NC_142885.1 coordinate 58,011,316, forward strand.
AAATTAGAGGGACATGGTGGACCAACATGGAGGGCATGGGTGCCCACAGCTCGGGACTCCAGCAGCCAAGCACCTACACATTAGCACTGGAAAGTGAGGTGAGACCACAGAGCTCAAGCCACTGGTGAAAAAGTGGCAGGAAGAGCCTAGAGGAAACCTGGCATGGAGCCCCATGGGGGATAGTATACCTGCCAAAGGAGAAAAAAAAGGATTGGACAGACACGTTTGTCTCCGCCCCCCCATCACTTTACAATGGGGTACTGTAACGAGCCGATAGAGCGGGCACCATTTTGGAGATATGTAACAGCTGATCAGCTCGCATCTGTGCCCAGCAACCAGCTGAGTGGAGACTCCTGTCTTGGGTGGGGAGAACTAACAGGGGGCTAGGAGCTTGTGACTGTGTGAAGCTTCTGAACTGGGACTGTGAAAAAAACTGAGGGTGTGTGGGAGGATTCATGCTGTGGCTGGGACTTTGAGCAGTCTCAGTAGGAGATGCCACAAGGTTGGGGGTTCCTGGTAACCTGGTGAAAGACATTGCTGGAGATTCGGAACTTACACTGAGGACTACACAGATCCTTTGTGAGGTCCTTGGTACAGAGCGGACAAATACTGTACCCACTGGAGCAAGTACTCAGACAGAGCTCAGCTGAGCAGAATAAACTTCCCTTCTGATTAAAAAAAAGTGATTTACCATGCCAAACCTGGATATTTCACCTTAGGTATGCCCTTAACCCTGGAGAACTGAACAGAGCTCCCTGGTAACACCCACTACAAGCTTCTAGATATTCCCTGAAAGCACACATTCCACTTATCTACAGAGTCATAGTACAAAGATAAAAGCTGCCACAGCAAAAAAAAAAAAAAGAAAGAAAGAAAGAAACCACAAATGCCAAAAAAATGCACCGATTCAAGAACCAAGAATAAGAAAGACAACAAGACTCCCCCAATAGAACACAACACTCAATACTAGATTGTGAAGATGATGAGATGCAGGAAATGGAATTCAAAAAAAATTGATCATAAGATTACACAGAAGTAATCATAAGCAAATGCTTCCTAAATCCTTACAGGACATGAAAGAAAATTTCTCCCATGAAATTGAGACCTTAAAGAGAAATCAAAATGAAATGGAGAAGTCAATAGAACAAATACAAAATGCATTGAGGAGCCTTAACAACATATCAGTGAAGCAGAAGAATATCAGACTTAGAAGACAAAGCACAGGAAATTATACAGTGAAACCAAAGACAAGAAGAAGAAATTAGAAAACTAAAATATCACTGTTGAGAATCTACAGGATACTATCAAACAACTCAACATATGGGTTCTAGGAGTTCCTGAAGGCACAGAAAGAGAGAAATGATTAGAAAGCCTTTTTAGTGAAATAATTACAGAAAACTTCCCTAATTTGGGAAAAGATAGGGACATCCAAGTACAGGAAGCACATAGAACTCCTAATAGATGTGACCAGAAAAGATCTTCACCACGACACACTGTAGTCAAATTCACCACAGTAAAACATAAAGAGAGGATTCTAAAATGTGCACAAGAGAAATGCCAGATTACTTTCAGAGGATCTCCAATTAGACTCACAATGGACTTCTCATCAGAAACTGTACAGGCTAGGAGAGAATGGTGAAATATAGTCCAAGTCTTAGGAGAAAAAAAAAAAGTGTCAACCCATAATACTGTACCTTGCAAAGCTCTCATTTATGAATGAAGGTGAAATAAAGACTTTCCATAACAGAAATTGAAAGAATTTGTCACCACCTGTCCAGCCCTGCAAAAGATGCTTAACGATGTGTTGCACACACAAACATGGTCATCACTACAAAATAAGGTAAAGGAAGAAAATCTCTCAGTAAAAGTTCAAAGTAAATTCAAAGTAAAAAAATAGGAATATTTTTGGAAAAATGGCAGGGCAAAGTCATTAGTTATCAATAGTCACCTTGAATGTAAATAGCCTCAGCTCTCCAATTAAAAGACACAGGCTGGAAGAATGGGTTGAAAAACAAAACCCATCTATTTGCTGCTTACAAGAAACACATCTTTCCAACAACAGCGCATGCAGACAAAGTGAAAGGTTGGAGGAAGATATTCTATGCCAAAAAAAAAAAAACAAACAAACAAAAAAAAAAAACAAAAAAAGAGCTGGTATAGCCATCCTAATATCAGACAAAATAGACTTTAACAAAAAAAAAAAACTGTTAAAAGAGACAAAGGACACTATGTAATGATCAAAGGATCAATTCAACAGAAAGATGTGACTATTATAAATGTATCTGCACCTAATTACAGGGCACCTGGCTATTTAAAAATAATTGTTAAGGGATTTAAAGGGAGACTTAGACTCCAATAAAACAGTAATGGAGGACTTCAATACTCCCCTTTCAGCAATGAACAGCAACCAGACAGACAATCAGCAAGGACACTGCAGAGTTAATTGACACTATAGACCAAATCTACCTAAAAGCTATCTACAGAACTTGTCATCCTGCAGTTGAAGAATACCCATTCTTCTCAGCAGTGCATGGAACTTTCTCTAGTATTGACCACATTACTAGGCGACAAAGCAAGTCTCAGCAAATTTAAAAAAAAAAAAACACCTTGAAATCATACCATGCATCTTCTCAGGCCAAAATGGAATGAAGCTGCAGATCAGCAACTCAGGAATCCCTAGAGCATGTGCAAACACATGGAGACTGAACAACATACTCCTGAATGAACAGTGGGTCATAGAAGAAATCAAAAGAGAAACCAAAAACTTTCTGGAAACAAATGTAGATGACAACACAGCATTTCAAAACTTATGGGATACAGCAAAAGCAGTGTTAACAAGAAAGTTTATAGCAATAGGTGCCCACATCAAGAAATTGGAAAGGCACCAAATAAATGAGCTATCAATGCATATCAAGTATCTAGAAAAACAGCAAACCAAACCCAAAACTAGTAGGAGAAAAGAAATAATTAAAATTAGGGAAGAAATCAACAAAACTAAATCAAAAAAATTACAAAAGATCAGCAAAATGAAGAGCTGTTTTTTAAAAAAAAAATAAACAAAATTGACAAGCCATTGACTCAATAACCAAGAAAAGGAGAGACCCAAAGCAATAAAATTAGAAGTGGAAAAGGAAATTTAACAACACATACCACAGAAATAAAGAATCATGAGAAATTATTACAAAGAGCTGTATGCCAACAAACTGGAATACCTAGAATAAATGGATAAATTCCTGGACACATACAACCTACCTAAATTCAGCCATGAAAACAGAAAACCTAAACAGACCCATAACCAAGATGGAAATTGAATCAGTAATAAAGGCTCTCCCTAGAAAGAAAAGCCCAAGTCTGATGGCTTCACTGCTGAATTCTACCAGACATTTAAAGAAGAACTAACTCTAATTCTGCTTGAGTTATTCAAAATAGTTGAAAGGGAGGGAATCCTCCCAAATTCTTTCTATGAGGTCAGCATCACCTTAATTCCTAAACCCAGAAAAGACACAACAGAGAAAGAACTACAGACCAATTTCCCTGATGAACATAGGTGCAAAAATCCTCGCCAAAATTCTAGCCAATCAAACACATCAGAAAGATCATCCACCTGGATCAAGTGGGATTTATCCCTGGTATGCAGGGATGGTTCAACATTCACAAATCAATCAATGTGATACTTCACATTAAAAAAAATGGCTAAACAAAAAACATATTATCTCAATAGATGCAGAGAAAGCATTTGATAAAATACAACACCCTTTCATGATGACAGCTCTAAGCAAATTGGGTATAGAAGGAACATTCAAGGCAATTTATGGCAAACCCACAGCCAGTTTTATATTGAATTGGGAAAAACAGGAGCATTTCCACTGAGATCTGGTCCCAGACAGGGATGCCCACTCTCGCCATTGTTATTCAATATATTCATAGAAATTTTAGCCAGAGCCATTAGGCAAGAAAAAGAAATCAAAGGGATACAAATTGGGGAGGAAGTCAAACTATCCCTATTTGCAAATGACATGATTCTATATAGAGAGAATCCAAAAGACTCCACTAAGGGACTATTGGCATTCATAGAAGAGTTTGGTAAAATAGCAAGCTATAAAGTCAATACAAAAAATCAACTGCCTTTGTATACACAGGCAATTCCACAGCTGAGAAAGAACTTCTAAGGTCAATCCCATTCACAATAGCTACAAAACAATCAAATACCTTGGAATAAATTTAACCAAGGATGTTAAAGATCTTTACAATGAGAATTACAGAACATTAAAGAAAGAAATAGAAGACGATACCAAAAAATGGAAAAATGTTCCATGTTCATGGATTGGAATTATCAATATCATCAAAATATCCATTATTCTGAAAGCAATTTACAGATTCAATGAGATACCAATCAAAATACCAATGACATTCTTCTCAGATCTAGAAAAATAGATGATAAAATTCATATGGAGGCACAGGAGACCTTGAATAGCTAAAGCAATCTTATACAACAAAGCCAGAGTCATCACAATATCAGAGTTCAAGACATACTACAAGGCAGTAATAATCAAAACAGCCTGGTGCTGGTACAAAAATAGATGGATAGACCAGTGGAACAGAATAGAAATACCAGAAATCAATCTAAATATCTCCAACCATCTTATATTTGACCAAGGACCTAAAACCAATCCCTGGAGGAAGGACAGTCTCTTCAACAAATGGTGCTGGGAAAACTGGATTTCCAGATGCAGAAGTATGAAGCAAGACCCTTACCTTACACCTTACACAAAAATCCACTCAACATGGATTAAAGATCTAAATATATGAACCAACACCATCAAATTATTAGAGAACACTGAGGAAACCCTACAAGACATTGGTACAGGCAAAGAGTTCTTGGAAAAGACCCCAGAGGCACAGGCAATGAAAGCCAAAATTAACAATTGGGATTGCATCAAATTGAGAAGTTTCTGTCTGGCAAAAGAAACAGGAAAATGAAGAGGCAACAGAAAGAATGGGAGAAATTATTTGCAAACTATGCAACTGATAAAGGATTAATAACCAGAATCTACAAAGAGATCAAGAAACTCCACATCAAAACAAACAACCCACTTAAGAGATGGGCCAAGGACTTAAACAGACATTTTTCAAAAGAGGAAATCCAAATGGCCAACAGACACATGAAAAAATGTTCAGGGTCACTAGCTGTTAGGGAAATGCAAATCAAAACCACAGTTGCATTTCACCTCACCCCAGTTAGAATGGCTTTGATACAGAAATCAACAAACAACAAATGCTGGCGAGGATGTGGGGTACCCTAATCCACTGTTGGTGAGAATGTAAACTAGTAAAGCCATTATGGAAATCAGTTTGGAGATACCTCAGAAATCTGAATATAGACCTACTATATGACCCAGCCATCCCACTCCTGGGAATTTACTGAAGGGAAATGAAATCAGTAAACAAAAGAGCTATCGGCACCCCCATGTTTATCGCAGTTCAATTCACAATAGTTAAGTATGGAAGCAACTTAAATGCCCATCACAGAAGACTGGATAAAAAAATTATGTTAGGTGCTGGCACTGTGGTGTAAGTGTGTTAAGCTGCCGCCTGCAGTGCCAGCAACCCATATGGGTGCTGGTTCGAGTCCCGGCTCCTCTGCTTCTCATCCATCTCTCTGCTATAGCCTGGGAAAGCAGTAGAAGATGGTCCAAGTCCCTGGGCCCCTGTACCCCCATGGAAAACCCAGAAGAAGCTCCTGGCTTTGGACTGATGCAACTCCAGCCATTGTGGCCAACTGAGGAGTGAACCAGTAGATGGAAGACCACTCTGTCTGCCTCTCCTTCTATCTCTGTGTAACTCTTTCAAGTAAATAAATAAATCTTTTTTAAAAAAGAAATTATGGGATATATACACTATGGAATGCTACACAACACTAAAAAATGAAATCCAGTCATTTGCAACAATATGGATGAATCATACTTAGTGAAATAAGCCCATCCCAAAGGGACAAATACCTTATATTCTCCCTGATCAGTGAGAACTAATAGAGCCCCTAAAATGAAATCTGTAGAAGTGAAATTAACACTTCGAGAAGGGATGACTTGAGCTGCCCTTGTCTTGACTGTCAAGGAACAGTTTCGTTTTTTTGTTTTTTCATCTTTTTTTTTTCCTCATACTATTTGTACTCTTTACTTAACAGAGTTAATCATATGTGTATAAAGTCAACTGAAAATGGATCTCGGCCGGCACCGCAGCTCAGTAGGCTAATCCTTCCCCTTGCGGCGCCGGCACACCGGGTTCTAGTCCCGGTCGGGGCACCGGATTCTGTCCCGGTTGACCCTCTTCCAGGCCAGCTCTCTGCTGTGGCCAGGGAGTGCAGTGGAGGATGGCCCAGGTGCTTGGGCCCTGTACCCCATGGGAGACCAGGATAAGCACCTGGCTCCTGCCTTCGGATCAGTGCAGTGCGCCGGCCGCAGCGGGCCGGTGGCGGTGGCCATTGGAGGGTGAACCAATGGCAAAGGAAGACCTTTCTCTCTGTCTCTCTCTCTCACTGTCCACTCTGCCTGTCAAAAAAAAAAAATGGATCTCAGTAAAAAATAAGACTGTGGAAAAGAGAGAGAGGAGTAAGTTTGTAACTGTAACACTGTATAGTTCTCCATACATTCCTATGGACTTACTTATAAGGGTACAGTTTAAGAACTTGTCATGAGACTCCAAATCCCATTCAACTTGGTGATAAAAATGCCATCTTAATTGTTAAAGTGATCATAGTTAAGTGTTAAAGTGAACATATAGATAGGATTAAGTGTTAGAGATTATATACATACCATCAAGTGCCTGCTAATAATAATAAACTGAATTAAAACAGAGGGAATGTCCAATATGGGAACCAGTCTACACAGCAGACTCATAGAGTGATAATTGCTTTAAGTAACACTTTAACCTCAGAATCAGCCCTTAAGGCATTCGGATGTGGCTGAAAAGCCCATGAGAGCAGTTCAGGCATGGAAAGCCAAGACACTGTGGCAAAAAAAAAATGTCCTACATGAAGGATCTCTGTGAGTGAGACTCCACTGGAAAGAAAGGACCATCAAAGAAGGATGTACTTTTCTCTAAAGGGAGGAGAGAACTTCCACTTTGCTTATGGCCTTGTCCAAATACTGATGGAATTTGTGGATTAAAAAGCCTTCCATAGCCTAAGCAGCTCATTTCAAGAGCCTCAGGTGGTCACTGATGTCATACATAAGAGTGTTAATTGTTAACAACAAGAGTCACTCTGTACTAACTCCCTATGCAGGACCTGTGTCCTCAATGAGTTGTACTATGAGAATTAATTGTAAAACCAGTTCTCACAAACAGTTGGGTATGTGTGTGTGTGTGTGTGTGTGTGTGCAAACTGTTGAAAATGAATGTTAATGGAGAACAGGACTAGTGGGGAGAGAGGAGGAGAAGGGGTGGGACTGTGGGTGGGAGGGCTGATATGGTGGGAAGAATAACTAAATTTCTAAAGTTGTACTTAAGAAATTTGTATTCCTTAGAAAAAATTAAATTTTAAAAACAACTACAAAATGCCTGTGTATAAGTTTTGATGCAAATACATTTTTGTCAAAAAAAACCCACTATACTCCAATAGATGTTTCCCTTTTTAATGTTTTAAACGAAATAATAAAAAAATGTATAAAGTTTCAAAAATAAAGAGGTGTAGTGATGCTGAGTCAACTACTGGATACTGTGCATTCACACTTAGTCCTGTTCCGCTACTCTGCCTGGGACCTCACACAGCACACCTCTGACAGGACATACTGGCCTAAGAACCAAGAGATCCAGCCCTGCCCAGCCCCAGTCCTGCCATTGACCTGCTGTGTGTTCCCAGGGAGTCACTTTCCTCTGCTGGAGCTAAATGAGAAGGAAGCCACCATACAACAGAAGGCCCACGGGCGCAGACAGTTGCCCAGGTACAAAGTCCTACTTTCACCCAGTGCCCAAGACAGTACAGGTAAGATGCCAGCAGCAAGTGTTCCCGAGAAGTGTTTGTGGGCATCCCTGTCTCGGAAGGTCGGGGTCCTCTGACTTACAGATGACAGCAGCACACTCACAGAAGTGCAATCAGAAGGGGGAGTTATCAAATCAAGAATTAAAGTAACAAGTGCGAGGACCAGAGCAGCCCCATGAAGGACTCAAGACCTGGAGCTGGAGCTGGATTCTCACAGTCCGGTTTGCTGGCCCCAGCTTGATTCTCTTCCCTCTGACAGACAGCTGAGACCATGGTAGAGAAAGGAGGCCTCAGAAGAACTTCATGACATAAAGACGCCAATGTCCTTTGTCCTCGTTTCCAAAGGAGAGGGTTCTCACTCCAGGCCTATCTCGGGGGTCAGGCAGACAAGTCTCTGAGATTGGCGAAGGCTACCATCACATCCCCACCCCTCCAGCCAGGGGATTGGGTCGAAAACTGTGATTGACAGCCCCATCCCAATGGCAGGATTGGGCTGAAGGAGCAGCAGAGCCCCACGGGGAGAGGATGGTGCTGAACAGACACAAACAGCAGATGTCTGTCGACTGCCTCAGCCAACTCCAGGCCCAGGTGGCTTCTCAGCTTGCCAGGGCAATTCGTTTCTGCTCTTCAAGTGCCCAAACTGTCTTCACCCCACTCCTGTCTGTCTCTCCAAAGACAAGGGCTTTGGGCCCGTCTTAAGCCAATCATTTTAAATAAGGCTCACATGGATGGTGTGGGTTATTTCCCCGTCACTTAATTAGTCACAGAGTGTTTATGCATGTGGGACAACATGATGGATTTCTCCTTTTACCCTTGTAGCCTGGGCACGGGACTCATTAAAAAGGCCTATGGAGCTGTCCTGTGCTGATTATGGTGATGGTTCCAGCCTCACAGTAGAGAGCAGGGTCTGCCTGCCTGCCGTGCAGAACATTCTCTCTCCCCACAGTGCTATAGTAGCGATATCTGGGGATCCCTGGTCTCCCCACTGAGCCCGCTGCTGGAACCTAGAACTCTCCTGGAAGCAAACTCATCCGTGACAAGGGGGCTGGGATGTGCTTGGGGGGCTGAATGGCTGCACTTCCGACAGTGGAGCCAGGAGGGAAGTCGTAGATGACCCCTGTTGGAGAGCACTGGGGCTGGGTGGACCGCAAGGCGGCAGAGACTCGGCACAAAGACAGGCCAAGCTTTCCAAGGCACACCGTCAAGGAGGATCCCCCTGCTACCAATTTCCCAGTGCCTCTGACCAAAACACGGACCGTGTGTGGAGTCCGTCATCCTGTGTTCAGACAATAGTTTCATCACAGATTAGCTGAGTCAGGGCTGAGTCAAGTCCCTCAGCTTTTGCGCCTCAGTTTGTCTAGCTGTGCATTAGGTATAATACTTAACCAAGCTGCTGGGAGAACTGTGAGAAGATAGAAGGAGTGTGATACGAGACCCAGTGTCTGCACACAGCTCCGTGTCAGAACCCTTTGCCTTCACATCCTGTGGGTAAAGCAGCTCCTTGTGGGCAGCGACAGTGTCTCTGCTTTCAGCCAGCAGGGTAAGGTGTGTGCCACCTTGTGGTGAATGAATGAGTGGGAGAAGAAATGAACGGGACTGCTGCTCCATCTGTCATTTCTTCTGGGACATTCCATCTAGGCTGGTCTCCACATTCATTCTCTGTTTGAGACTTGACATCTTCCTTCAGCCTCCTTTTAACGACAAAGCGGCATTACCTCGATGGCTGACATTCAAGTGGGACTTTTAGGAAACAGCATTGCCCCAGTCTCCGTGCACATCCTCGGGGAGAGTCAATCCCGGGTTCCTTTTCCACTGACATGGTTCATTTTACAGATTACCTCTCTATTCCACAGGTTCATTTTCTTCCTTTCTTCAACACACCAGTCCTCAAAATACTACTGCAGAGCTACCTGGGCACTCGATTTTAGCAAAGCTTTTGACTAAGGGATTGCATGAGAGCCTTTCAGATGACTGATATCTAAGTTAATATTGGATGTCCCCATCCTCAAAGGCCCAGAAACCTCTCAGAGGCCACCTGCCAGCTTCCAGCCATGGCTCTGTCTCCTCCTCTTCATCCCATCATCCTCCCTTTCCTTCTGTCTTCTCTCCATGACCCCCCCTAAAACACTGTGATCTCTGTCTAGTCCCACAGGGCTTCATGTTCCACACCTACCGGAACTTACAAAGCTGAGTTCTTGTCTAAGTTCCAAACTGAGAGAGTTCCCTCCTAAGAGGAGCCCTGGTGCCACTTTTGATAGAAATTACTACTACATGTGCCCCCTCTTGATTGTCCTGATTTAACACACCCCCTTGCTGCAGGGGGTGTCTGAGAATTTGGGGCCCATTCCTTAGAAAACACATTTTATTCTTCTGTAAAATCATCAAGGTCGCTGTAACCACCACAGGAAGTATTTCAGCACCTCCAGCTGCAGTCTCATTTTATCATAAGCTCGTGCTCATTTAATCATGGCTGGATGGTGGGCAGGTCAGTTGCAAGAGTGCAAAGATGGGCTCAGACAAACTCCAGGAGCAAGAGTTGCTCACAGCTAAGAACACTGATATTCCAGGGTTGGGGCTAATGAACCTCAACTTCCTGCCAACTTTTCTTTGCCAACCTTGACCATTCAGAGCCTGCATCAGCAGACAGTAGCATGGACTCTGTCATCAAGGAGCCTAGGGTCTATTTATCTAGGATGGACTTCAAAGAAATGGGAATAATTTCTCAATTTTCCATGCCCTGGGGCCAGCACTGTGGCGTAGCAAGTAAAAGCCACCATCTGCAGTGCCTGCATCCTATATGGGCATCGGTTCGAGCCCCAGCTGCACCACTTCCAATCCAGCTCTCTGCTATGGCCTGGGAAAGCAGTAGAAGACAGCCCAAGGCCTTGGGCTCCTGTACCTGTGTGGAAGACCTAGAAGAAGCTCCTGGGTCCTGGCTTCAGATCAACCCAGCTTTATCCATTGCAGCCATTTGGGGACTGAACCAGCAGATGGAAGACCTCTCTCTTTCCTTCTGCCTCTGTGTAACTCCGCCTTTCAAATAAATAAATCTTTTTTTTTTTGACAGGCAGAGTGGACAGTGAGAGAGAGAGACAGAGAGAAAGGTTTTCCTTTGCCATTGGTTCACCCTCCAGTGGCCGCCGCGGCCGGCGCGCTGCGGCCGGCGCACTGCACTGATCCAAAGGCAGGAGCCAGGTGCTTCTCCTGGTCTCCCATGGGGTGCAGGGCCCAAGGACTTGGGCCATCCTCCACTGCACTCCTGGGCCACAGCGGAGAGCTGGAGTGGAAGAGGGTCAACTGGGACAGAATCCGGTGCCCTGACCGGGACTAGAACCCGGTGTGCCGGCGCCGCAAGGCAGAGGATTAGCCTATTGAGCCGCAGCACCGGCCTCAAATAAATAAATCTTTAAAAACAAAATTTCTATGCCCTAATTTTGTCACTAAATATTAAAAATTAAAATTTTTAAAATAGGGTCCTGTTTTACCTATTACTTAAGAGTTCACAGGGCCAGCGTTGTGGCTCAGAGAGTTATAGCCCTGGCTTGAAGCGCCAGCATCCCATATGGGCGCCGGTTCGAGTCCCGGCTGCTCCTCTTCCAATCCAGCTCTCTGCTATGGCCTAGGAAAGCAGTAGAAGATGGCCCAATTCCTTGGGCCCCTGCACCCACGTGGGAAACCCAGAAGAAGCTCCTGGCTCCTGGCTTTGGATCGGTGCAGTTCCGACCGTTGTGGCCATCTGGGAAGTGAACCAGTGGATGGAAGACCTCTCTGTCTCTACCTCTCTCTGTAACTCTGTCTTTCAAATAAATAAAATAAATCTTAAAAAAGAGAGTTCATGTAAGACTAAGCTAGTGGCTTTCAAACATGGGCATTTAATTTTTGAGTGCTACTTGGGGAGATTTTTAAGAAGTCTGATACCCAAGCTACACCCAGACCAATTAAATCAGAACCTCTGGGGGTGAGACCCAGGCTTCAGTGATGTTGAAAGCTTCCAGGCGGTCTCAATGTGCCATCAAGCTTGAGACCCTCTGCATTAAATGATGTGAAATCTTTCATCTACACTTCCATCAGCCCTTCATGTGCTAAGAAAAGGATACCTAGTCTGGGACCACATATTTCACATAATAGGGGACTTCAGAACATTCATGAAAAAAAGGAACTGGAGAATAGGTTTAGGAGCCAGTGCTGCAAGGCAGTGTGTTAAACCACCACCTGCAATACCAGCATCCCACAACAGAGCACTGGTTCAAGTCCAGGCTGCTCTGCTTCTCACCCAGCACCCTGCTAACGCACCTGGGAAAGCAGAGGTTTGGCCCACGTACTCAGGCCCTGCCACCCATGTGGGAGACCCAGAGTAGTTTAGGCTCCTGGCTCCAGCCCAGACCAACCCCAGCCCTGTAGCCATTTGGGGAGTAAACCAGCAGGTGGACGATCTCTCTCTGCTTTTCAAAAAAGCAAATATTTCTGGAAAGATTATTTTGGTGCAAAAATTGTTTTTAAAGATGGATTTATCTGAGAGAGTTACACATAGGCAGAGGCAGAGAGAAGAGGAGCAGAGGGAAAGAGAGAGGTCTTCCATCCACTGGTTCACTCCCCAGATGGCTGCAACAGCCGGAGCTGGGCTGATCTGAAGCCAGGAGCTTCTTCTGGGTCTCCCACGTAGGTGCAGGAGTCCAAGGACTTGGGCCATCTTCTACTGCTTTCCCAGGCCGGAATCTGGAGCTGTATCTGAAGTGGAGCAGCAGAGACTCGAACCAGGACCCATATGGTATGCCAGCACTGCAGTTGGCAGCTTTACCCGCTATGCACAGCATTGGCCCCCACCTTAATTTTTGAAATCCATTCCTACAAGAGGTCTTCAAGAGGTTTATGAGAAATTTATATTATGAAAGTACTGTGTATGGATTTCAATTTTTTTGCATCAAAATAAACATCTTTTAATTCGACTTTCCATAATTTTAAGTATAATTTCATGTATCACTTCTCCTTTATCCTTGCTAAATAAGAACCACAGGATAAAAGTGAGAGACACAGTATTAATGGAAAACACCTCCATATTCTGAATGCACTCAGTTTTCTTTAAATGTGAGCCACAGGGGCTGGCACTGTGGCTTAGTGGGCTAAGCTTCCGCTGAGGCACTGGCAACCCACGTGGGTGCCAGTTTGTGTCCCAGCTGCCTCCAGCCCATCCAGCTCTCTGCTATGGCCTGAGAAAGCAGTAGAGGATGGCCCAAGTCCTTGGGTCCCTGCACCTGCATGGGAGACCAGGAAGAAGCACCTGGCTCCTGGCTTTGGATTGGCACAGCTCCGGCCATGGCGGCCATCTGGGGAGTAAACCAGCAGATGGAAGACCTCTCTCTCTCTGTCTCTATAACTCTGCTTTCAAATAAATAAATAAATATTTTTAAAAAAAGGTGAGTCTCACAATCACGTATCCCAAGAACTAGGAGGATCAATAAAACAGTCTATTATGCAATAATACAAATCATATATAATTATACTAGATACAACTAATATATTTAATATATCAATATGCTGAATTTATATTAACTGTATTAAATTATATAATATTATGCATTTAATTCTATACTAAATATAATACAAATCAGTACTTTCCTGCCCTCAGCAAAAGCTATGCTCCCACCATAGCACACAGACTGGGCTTCATGTGCTCTCTGGGGTCGCTGGGGGTGGGAAGGCTCCACCACCTGCTGCTACCAGCCCCCAGCTCGCAGGTCCTCCCAGGTGGTTCACTCAGTGTCCCTCCAGCCCTGGGCCCCTGCAGAAGCAGCCTCTGCCCAGTTTACATTCCAGAGTCAATGGAGCAGGCGTCGCCGGCCCGTCAGTCTTCCCCGGTTCCACAGACCCTGCCTGGACTGACGTGTGCTGCGTCAGCTGGCATCAGGAAAGGGAGGGCGGGCCCCGAGGGCTGCTGCTGTGCCCACGACCAGGCTCGCACGGGCAGTGCTGCCAGACTAAGCGGTGCTTTCTCAGGGAATCACCGTGCTTGACCCGCCCCCGTTTCTGTGTAGTCCGTGGAGCTCAGCGTCAGCACCACCTGGGCGCTTGTTAAGAAACCAGCATCCCAGTCTCCACGCCAGGCTCGCTACCCCAGAATCCACTAAGACACCAGGGCGGTTTACGGGCACGTTGGTTAAAGTTTGAGAAGCTACCACCTGTAGCTTGCATATATCTACAACAAGTCAATGACTCAGCAAATAAATGATTACCAAGTACCGTGCAAGGAACTGTGATGAACTTAGGAATATAACTGCAAGGAAGCACGTGTGTATCTTTGAGAAGCTCAAGGTAGGGAAGATAGACTATGACAACACGAGGAGCTAGGAGCCAATTTAGGGCTAAATGCAGGACACGACGCGAGCATGGACAAGGAGTGCTTTGGCAATTCTGAAATATCTCCACAAATTCTTCCACAATCCCCTTTTCAAGATGCAGAGCTAGTTTCCTACCTACTCATGTTGGGCTTAATTAATTGCTTCTTGGAAACATGATGAGGGCCGGCGCTGTGGCACAGCAGGGGAAGCCGCCTCCTGCAGCACCGGCATCCCATAAGGGTGCCCGTTTGAGTCCCGGCTGCTCCACTTCCGATATAGCTCCCTGCTAATGGCCTGAGAAAAGCAGTGGAAGACAGCCCAAATGGCTGGGCCCCTGCCACCCTCATGGGAGACCTGGATGAAGCTCCTGGCTCCCGGCTTCAGATTAGCCCAGCTCCAGCCATGGTGGCCATTTGGGGAGTGAACCAGGAGAGATGCAAAACCTCTCTCTGTAACTCTGATTTTCAAATAAATCTTAAAAAAAAAAAAAAAAAAAAAAAAGATGACGCTGGAAGAGACAACAGTGGACTCCCTAAACCACAGCTTCCTCCAAGCTCGCTCTCTCTTTTTTTTTAATTTTTTGACAGGCAGAGTGGATAGTGAGAGAGAGAGACAGAGAGAAAGGTCTTCCTTTGCCATTGGTTCACCCTCCAATGGCCGCCGCGGCCAGCGCACTGCGGCCGGCGCACCGCGCTGATCCGATGGCAGGAGCCAGGAGCCACGTGCTTTTCCTGGTCTCCCATGGGGTGCAGGGCCCAAGCACCTGGGCCATCCTCCACTGCACTCCCTGGCCACAGCAGAGAGCTGGCCTGGAAGAGGGACAACCAGGACAGAATCCGGCGCCCCGACCAGGACTAGAACCCGGTGTGCTGGCGCCGCTAGGCGGAGGATTAGCCTAGTGAGCCGCGGCGCCGGCCCCCAAGCTCTCTTTTTTATTTATTTATTTATTTTATTTTTTGACAGGCAGAGTGGACAGTGAGAGAGAGAAACAGAGAGAAAGGTCTTCCTTTTGCCGTTGGTTCACCCTCCAATGGCCGCTGCAGCCGGCGCACCTTGCTGATCCGATGGCAGAAGCCAGGTACTTATCCTGGTCTCCCATGCAGGTGCAGGGCCCAAGGACTTGGACCATCCTCCACTGCCTTCCCTGGCCACAGCAGAGAGCTGGCCTGGAAGAGGGGCAACCAGGACAGAAACCGGTGCTCCGACCGGGACTAGAACCCGGTGTGCCAGTGCCGCAAGGCGGAGGATTAGCCTAGTGAGCTGCAGCACCAGCTCCAAGCTCTCTCTTGAATCATCCACCCTGTGGGAAGCCAGCTGCCCTGTTGTGAGGATATTCAAGTGGGTCTGTGGAAAGAAATGGGCCTCCTGCCAGCGGCCACGTGTGTCAACGACCTTGAAGGCAGACCCTCCAGCCCAGTCAGATTCTCAGATGAGAGCAGCCCCAGCTAACAACATGACTCACACAAGTGAGAGACCCTAATGCAGAAATGCCCAGCTCAGCCTGAATTCCTGACCCCCCAAAAATGTGAGATGATGTTTACTGTCTTGTGGTGGTAAGTTTGGAGTAATCTGTTATCAGCAAGAGAGATCTACGCCGATTCCTGTCCACATCTTAAAGAACCAAGGAGGGTCCCCCAAAGGAAGCAGTCTCTACATTAAGACGTGGAGGAGGAGACACAGACAGACAGGCAAGACAAGCTGGAAAGATGGTGAAATCCTGCTGGGAGGATGCGACAGTTCGCAGGTGCTGCAGGCCGCGAGGGGAGAGGAATCAGGGATGATGCTGGGAGGCACGGCGGGGACTGGGTTACGCCAAGGGCGCCATGGGAAGCCCTGCTGATCTTGGGGGCTAGGTGGGGCATAGGTGAATGCTTTGTAACATTTATCCCGGTATCTTGGGGAAAACAAGCTGAGAGGGAATGAGATGGGAGATGGGGGGGACGCAATGCCAGGCCACTACAGAAACTCAGACTCTGACGGGCTCCTGGAAACACAAGCACATGTGCTGTGTGGTGATGTCGCTGTACAGCTGGCTGTGTCTACACGTTCATATTTTTCTTTTGACAGGCAGAGTTAGAGTTAGAGTTAGAGAGAGAGAGAGAGAGAGAGAGAGAGAGAGAGAGATCTTCCTTTTTCCGTTGGTTCACCCCCCAAATGGCCGCTATGGCTGGTGTGCTGCGGCTGGCGTGCTGTGCCAATCCGGAGCCAGGAGCCAGGAGCTTCCTCCTGGTCTCCCATGTGGGTGCAGGGCCCAAGGTCCTGGGCCATCCTCCAGTGCCTTCCCGGGCCACACAGAGAGCTGGACTGGAAGAGGGGCAACCGGGACAGAACCCGGCACCCCAACCGGGACTAGAACCCGGGGTGCTGGCACCGCAGGTGGAGGATTAGCCCAGTGAGCCACGCCGCTGGCCTACACGTTCATATTTACTCACATTTTTCTGAGCATGGAACTTCAGGTGGAGTGTAACAGTAGAAAGGAAGCTCACAGCCAGCCCCTCACTAGTCCCCAGAAACCTGGATTAGAGATCTGAGAGGCCTCAATGGAGGGGCAGATGATGAAGCCTCCTTCGATGCTGCCTCACACTGAAAAGGTGACCTTGTGTCTAAGCAGAATAAGCAAGTCCACAAACAGAGGAAGTAGAATAGTGGTTGCCGAGGCTGGGGATGGAAGGCTGAGAGGGTTACAGCTAAACATTACAGAGCTTACTTTTGAGTTGGCAAAAAACGCTCTCAAATTGGCCACAGTGATTGGGAATATTCTCTGAACACACAAAAAAATCTAATTGTGTGTTATTTTATTTCATTTATCTGAAGGCAGAAAGAAAGAGAGATTGGAGGGAGGGGAGAGAGAGGGAGGGAGGGAGGGCAGGCGGGCGAGCATCTTCCATCTGCTGGTTCAATCTCCAAATGGCCACAATGGCCAGGGCTAGGCCAAGCCAAAGCCAGGAGCCAGGAACTGCATCCTGGTCAACCACATGGGTGCCAGGGACCCAAGCACTTGGACCAACACCCGCTGGCTTCCCAGACACATTAGCAGGGAACCAGATCAGAAGCAGAGCAGCCGGGACTCCAACCAGCATTTCAATATGGTGTGCCAGCCTCAGACACTGTGGCTTAACCTACTGTGCTGCAACGCTGGCCCCCGAAGTGTGTATTCTTAATGGGTGAATTCCTCGGAGGGTGAATTACATCTCTCAATAAAGCTGTTAATAAAACTGACCTTTTCTTGTACTTAACCGAGAATACAGAAGTATCAGATGAAAATTCTACTTGACACTAGATAGTTATTGGATCGTGGCCTGCTAATCTCAGCTAGAATGTAAGGTTCCTAAGAACAAGACTCCATCTGTGTTCTGTACCATTGATTCTCCAGAGCCTAACACAGAGCTCATTCAGAGCAGGTGTTCAGGAGATTTGATGAGTGAAAGGGGGACTACATGAACATCTTTACCAGTCGTCTGAGAAGCGATGTCCCTCCCTTCAAAGATCTCAGGGGTTGACATGGTCTTCCCAAAAGGACACTAGGATAAAACTGTGTCAAGCACCTATGCTGTGGGCTGCCATGCAGACGTCTAATCCCCAGTAGCTCTGGGGTCCCACCATCACACTGGTGCCCTCCTCTTCCATGTGACAAAATCGCTTACAAACCAGCTGAGTCAGTGTCAACTGATGCCCATTAATCCAAATTTCATGAAATTGGACAAGCAGACTTGCAAGTTCACAGAGCAGAACAAATTACTGGAAACCAGGGTGACGTGCCTCCTCTGGCATCTTAACCTAAGGCAGGAGGGTCCCTTCTGGTGGGAATTGGAAAGCGGGTAGCAGTTCAAGGTTAGCTCGTGTGCGGACTGCAGTGTTACTGTCAGTGGCCTGAGATATGGCAGGTCACAGAAGAACACACCCTCTCTTTCTTGTGCAGAGCCAGAACCCAGTGAATGAGCCACAGCACACACTCTGGCTCTGTGCCTCCCAGTGGTGTCCACGCACGCACATTCTCCCAAGGTTTGAATAGCAATGGAATCTTCCAGCTGATGGGTGAGGGCATGAAGGCAATAGGTGTTGGCTGACTCACAAACCCAGAGTTAGCAAAGGACTCTTTGAAGCAAACTGGTTTAACTCGTGAATTTTAAAATTAGACCCAAGGGTTAACACTAATTTTACCACCAATTTCTGACCTTTGGCTGATTAGATAATGTCTCCAAGGCTCAGTTTCTTCATCTACAAATTAAGCAGTGCCTACAAATTAATTTCTTTGTGTTTAATAAGACAGCACATACAAACATTTATCACAGGGCCTGGCATGAAAGTATATCCTTAACAATGATGTTAGCTTAAAAATATATTCTTAATAAATGTTGGGTTAAAAGAATCAATTCAGGCTCCTTTTTGTGAAAATCTTTAACACCGAATCTTCTACTAATAAATAACCCGCTTAAGATGGGTGTTTAGCGTAGTGGAGACACCCATGTCCCATAGCCTGGTGCCTGAGTTGGAAACCTGCCTCCAGCTCCTGACTCCAGCTTCCTGCTCCTGCAGACCCCGACAGGCAGCAGTGATGGCTCAGGTGTTCGGGTTTCTGCCCCCGTGTGGGAGACCTGGGCTGAATTCCCAGCTCCCAGCTATGACTTGGCTCGGATGAGGATAATGTAGCAATGAACCAACGGATGGAACTATTTAGGTGGATAACCAATGGCTGGAATCTCTCTCTCTCTCTCTCTCTCTCTCTCTCTCTCTCTCTCTTCTCTGTCTCTCTTTCTTCTCTGTCTCTCTCTCTCTCTTCTCTGTCTCTGCTTTTCCTGTAAAATAAAAATAAATAAATTCTTAAATGCCTGCCTTCAGGGGACTTGTAAAATAGAATAAGACAGGATGAAGGTATGAACAAGAAGTAGAAGTCAAATCATAGAACTTCTTGGTGCTGCCCCAGTGTCACCCAAACTACAAACTCCCTATAGTCTGGCCCCCTCTCAAGCCAGCCCCTTGGCTTCAGAAGGCCCCACACTGACCGAATCCTCTACAGGTGGCTTTGGTGAGGCACCAGTCCTGATCAGGTTCAGTGAGATAGATTTGGGCCCATTCCTTGTATAGCTCAGCGTCTAGTAGGTCAGACAAATGAGAATGCAATAAGCATGCAAATGAATGTAAAACTGCGCCCTGGAAGCAGTGAGTGGGAGGCCCCCAGGCTCTCAGAGAGGTGAGAACAGGATGCTTCATCAGCATCACGGTGTAGAGAGAAGGAAGCACTCGCAGGCTGACAACAGTGCTGTGCACAGAGATGTATGAGGAGGACAGCCCTGCACAGAGCCACGGAGACAGGGTCTCAGCGGTGATGGAGACGAGTGAGGAGTGCAGCCGGGGCAGCAGAGGTCTGTAAGGATTAGCACGGCCCTAAACCAAGGTGCCTGCAAGAGGGTGATGTGACCATGTTTGTGCTTTGAGATCTGAATGAGCTCAGGAGCCTTTCAAATAATCTTTTTATAAAAAAAGTTTATTTTTCTTCAAAACTTTTTGAAATCTGTACATATGAGAGGTCTTCAAAATGCCTGAGGAAATTTATATTATAAAAAAAAGATGCATGGATTTTAAAAATTTTTGTATCCAAATAAATTTATCTTTTAACTCTATTTTTTTTTTCCACAAACTTTTGAAGTACCCTCAGAGCTTAACCGGGATTAGAGTTGGAGAAGGAGGTGATGCAGTGAGATGGAGAGAAATGATAACTTCCAGAGCTACCTGAGACACTACAGCCTTCATGGACCACCTGTCCGTGACCCCACGGCTCGGCATGGACACGCGCAGGGAAGCGAGGACTCGGACACGCTGAGATCCTCTGCCGCTATCCACGAGCTGCCCTTGGAAGGGGCTGACCTTGAAAGGTGCCCTTAGACCAAGATGGCTGCTGGGGCCTGGCCATGGCATCCTCTGGGGAGATCCAGGAGCAAGTTCTTTACAGAGAAAGCCTCCCTGCCGTCACTCCACCGAGGGATCCTGGGCTGAGCTTGGTGTTCAGCTTCATCAATGAAGTCAGGCAGGATTCCAAAGTCACCGGGCCTGGGCCTGCATTCCCAGTTAGTGACGATTTCTTGGGCACCATGCCTTCTCCAGGAAGCCTTAACCATGTCTTTGAGCCCCAACTTTCAGGGGAGATGAAAACAGCCCCTCTGAGGGAAGATTCTATTTCCAGTTTCAAAAGTCCCCACGTCTCTACTGCTTTCCAGCATAAGAAGGATAAATC
Source organism: Oryctolagus cuniculus (assembly GCF_051225735.1). Classification (NCBI taxonomy): domain Eukaryota; kingdom Metazoa; phylum Chordata; class Mammalia; order Lagomorpha; family Leporidae; genus Oryctolagus; species Oryctolagus cuniculus. The sequence continues at coordinate 58,031,861 of NC_142885.1, forward strand.
TAGGAAACACAGTGTCTGGAAATGTTGCGATTGGTACTGACATTGAAGTTCTGAGTTCATTTCCTTTCTAGAGGAATGTGACAGATTACTTTTCCTTCCCTCAGAAGGTGTTCCTATAAGCTAGGGCTTCTTTATTGAGGGTAATTTTGCTCCCCTACCCCAGGGGACTTTTGGCAATGTCTGGAGACCTATTTTGTTGTCACAACTTGGGAGAGCCACAGAAATCCAGTGGGTAGAAGCCAGGGACACTGTTCAACATCTGACAAGTCACAGGACACACATACGCATGCAGCAAAGGATTAGACAGCCCAAACTGGAAATGGTGCCGAGGATAAAAAAACTGTGCTGTAAGTCCTGTCTGCATCTACCTTTCCCATGGCAGCTGGTATATTTCTGAATTTACAAATCCTATCAATTTTTGTCTATCTCTTTCAGAAAGCTGTCAGGTGAGAGAATGGTTGGAAGGATGGATCACTAGGTGGGTAGATTACTGAGAATTGGCCACTGTGCGAGTCCTGAATCCACACGGGTCCGAGACATCTCCCCCACTCTTTCCTGGCATCAGAACAAAAACACAGAGGCGCCGTGCACCTGCAGAGCCTCACCCTCTCACAATCTGTCCCAGCTGCAAGTCAGAGACACCTCCTGTGCCTCCCAGTCCCTGTCACTGCCGCAGCTGTGAATCAGGCAGCCCCTGGACTCCCTGTGTCGGGGCCCCCTGTCTCACGGTACCTGGGATCCTCTCCCGCTGCTCCAGCCCACATCCCACATCCCTTGGTTCGGCCGTTCCAACCTATCTCCCACCAGTCTCCCACTTCCCTTGACCCAGTGTCCCTACAAAGCCCCAGCCCTACACAGGAGCCCTGAGCTCCTCTCCCTCTGAGGCCGCTCCTGGCAGTTCTTCGCCCTAACGAAACTTTTTCTTTGCTCAGCGTGGTCTTGGTTGTCATTCTTGAAGGTGGTTGAAAACTGTAACAGCTGGTGCCAACACCCGAGAGGGGCACTGTGGCCACGGGTCTGGCCCCTCCACGACTGAGCCCGAGGGACTAGAACTGCCAACCACAGCCCATTGGAGCCTCGGACCACCTGCAGTGCTGGCTTCTTGCCCAACGTGCCCGTCATTTTCACTTTCAGTTGACTGGGAAATCCTGCTCTGGCTGTCCTTGCCTGCCCTCCCACACCTTCACCGGTCCTTCATATCCATCTCTGGCACTGCCAACGCAGAGTGGGTCTCTCATCTCAGAGCTGTCTGTTGGCTTTCGCTGTAAAATGTCATGGCGGCACGCCCAACAGCCTCCCTTGGCCCCCGGGTCTCTCCCACCTCTCAGTCACGGCTGCCTGCACTAGAGGTCGTAGCCTCTCTCTGCAGTGTGCTGCCCCTCGCGGGAGACGCCTCTCGAGGTGCCCCCCACACTCTCCTGATTTCTCCCCTTTCTACGCAGTGCCACCCCCCTCTCTTGTTTTGTTCATATCTGCCCTCACCCTGGCCTCGGCTGCCCCCCACTCCTGGACCACTTGTAGGAGGACTCTCATTAGTGCCTACCCTCTTGTCCTCATTCATCTGTGCCTCTCGCTCACCTGTCTCTAAAACACTATAGTGGCCTCTAATTCTGAGTCTGCTACTGGACTGACCCTGCTCCAGTGCCTCCTTCTGTCCCTAAGGCCTTGGGACTTAGAGAAACCATCAAGCCTCACGGCTCAGTCTTTTACTGTAACACAGCGTGGCCTCAATACGAGCTCGATAATCAATCCCAATGGCCAGAGAATGGCTCCCTTGACTTTAGCACTTTACGGGATTTAGATAATTTTGCCACTGCGTGGGCAAGTGGTCCGAAATTCTCTTCATTCAAGCTTTTGTCAACCTTCGCTCTGGTCCCTCTCTCTGTAGTCCCTGCTGTACCCATCAGATGCTCCTAGCGAGGGTCCCCATCAAGCCCCTCGATGACCCCAACTCTCCCAATGCAGCCACAAACCCCGACCCTAGTCTTTCCTCTCAACTTTGACATTGAAGATGCCACCCCTCCTCGGGCTTAGGCGCCCCCTCCTCCTACTCCTCCACCCCCTCGTTCACCTTCTCCCGTCTCACCTCCCCCAGCGGTGGCACCGGATCTCATACTGATGGAGTTTCCCCCTCCGAGAGGTTGCTGGGGCAGAGGGTCCACGTCCATGTCCTATCTCCCTGGCTGATCTCTCCCAAATCGAGACGCGACTAGGTTCCTTTTCTAATGATCCTACCTCTTATGCCAGCGAACTGCAACATCGATTACTCAGGCACATGACCTTACTTGGCATGATCTGTACACTGTCTTCTCCTCTACCCTCATGGCTGACGAGAAGGAGAGGGTGTGGACCTCGGCCCAGGCTCGTGCAGATGACACACACCCAGCTGATGCAGCCGACCCAGTGCGGGCACATGCTCTTCCCCACTCTGACCCACACTGGGATTACCAGGCCATAACCGCAAGGGGAGACTCCCCTGGCAAGGCAGCCAGAGACAGAATGATCGCCTCCAAAAGGCCCCTCTCTCTCTCTCTCTCTCTCTCTCTTTTTTTTTTTTTTTTTTTTTTTTTTTTTTTTTTTTGACAGGCAGAGTTAGACAGTGAGAGAGAGACAGAGAGAAAGGTCTTCCTTTTTCCATTGGTTCAACCCCCAAATGGCTGCTACGGCCAGCATGCTGTGCCGATCTGAAGCCAGGAGCCAGGTGCTTCTTCCTGGTCTCCCATGCGCATGCAGGGCCCAAGCACTTGGGCCATCCTCCACTGCCTTCCTGGGCCACAGCAGAGAGCTGGCCTGGAAGAGGAGCAACCAGGACAGAACCGGCGCCCCAACTGGGACTAGAACCCGGAGTACTGGTGCCGCAGGCAGAGGATTAGCCTAGTGAGCTGCGGCGCCGGCCACACATGGCCTCTCATAAGGCCGGTAACTGAACAACTCCGGGTGTTACCCAACAACCCACTGGAAACCCGGCCGAGTTCCTAGCCCACCTTTCTGAAGCTCTCTTCCACTACCCCAACCTCAACCCAGCCTCAGGAGACGGAATGCTAGTCCTCAACACTCACTTTGTATCTCAGTCAGCCCCTGATAGCAGGACAAAGCTTAAACACGTAGAAGACGGGCCCCAAACTCCCCCCGCAGGACCAGTTACATGGAGCCTTTAGTCTTTAATGGGAGGGAGGAACAGGAAATGCTGACCGGGCCTCTAGAGACAAAGTACCAGCTCCTGGCAGCTGCCCTGTGGTCTCCTCCCGAGAAGATGAGACAGAGCCAAAGGACACCCCCGAGCCCGGGCTTTCTTAGCCCCTTGAACTCATGTACAGACGGTCTTTGCTCCTAGCAGACCCTCCCCTCTCCAACCCCATCCCCTCCAGGATCATCTGCTACCCCTCACTCTATAGAGACCGCCCCTCTGAGAACAGGCCGACAAGGTTCTAACCCTGCCCCACTCTGATCCTGTGACCCAGACTCTCAGACCTGGGGATGGGTGTTTCTCAAAGACACGCCCTCAGGCTCCACAGCCCAGGTGGACAGGTCCACACCTGGTGGTCCGCACTACTCTGACTGCTGCCAGAATCTCCCAGCACCCTCCCTGGGTACATCTCTCCCAGCTTAAAAAGGCACCCGCTGTGATTTCCACTCCACAAAATAACACTTCATCTGACACACGTCATACAACAGAGACGTACTCCTGCCAACAGGTGGGTCCCACCAAGGGCAAGATCACCAGATGGTCACCCCTTCCCATAACCCCTGAATAACAGTTCCCTGGGTATCAATAAGCACCCAGTCCCCCTCCACCTTGGCCCTCTCCCTTCCCAAATGTGTACAAGCCCCTCCCACCTAAACTACTTTCCAGCCACTTGCTGAGTCCAAGAGACAACCATTCCAATGCTCCTTTGCTGGACCACCAGCGTTGAGGTAACTGCCCTCCCTGGTGGAACACTCTGCTTTAACAAATCCCTCCCCCCACAACCCTGAACAAAGGTCTGTATCACACCCACCACTCACTGGGGTTAAAGCAACGGGGGAGGGCACCAAGACGTTAATTGACAACAGGAGGTTTTTCCCAGGTTGCTCAAGGAGCTGGGAAAAACTGGTCATAGGCAGCCATTCAGTGGCGACCCTTACCACCCCTCCCACAAAGACCCGGACCACCTCACCTTCCACGCCCTTACTGGCACTCCTGTCTCCTCAATCTACCAGCTCCTCAACTCACCCAACTCTCTGGCTGATGGCTGCTGGATTTGCTCCACCCTGTTACCTCCCTTTACAATTAATTAAGTCCCTATAAACTCTGCTCCTACACCCACCAATGAGACAGTCTCTCCCTTACTCACCAGCCTCCGTCACCTGAAAAGCCTACACCAGTATTTCGATCTAACCGCATCACTATCCCTTGACCTGCTGTCCTCTAACCCTTTTTCCAACTCCACTCTGATTCCATGACCCCCATAACTAAAGGGGATTGCTTAACTGGAGGCCACTTCTTCCAATGTGGGGGCTTCCCGTACCACTGTCTGCCACCCACCACTACCGACATCTGCATTCCAGTAATTGTCCTCCCAGAGGTCTCTTCCTATACCGGTTTTTCAAAACACCCACATTAAGAGGGACATAGTTGTCCTTCCTTTCCTAGAGGCACTGGGCGTTCCCACAGGAGTGGGGACAGGGGTTGCCGGCCTAACGTATGGTGCTCCTCGGCTATAGCAGCTAACACACACCATGAATGCTGAGCTAGAACAAGCTGCAGCCTCCATCACACACCTGCAGGACCAGACTGAACTGGCCCTCCAGACAGAAGGGCGTTAGACCTTTCATTAGCAGAGAAAGGGGGAACATGTGTGTTTCTGGGAGAACCATGCTGCCTTTTTACTAATAATCTGGAGTGGTCAGAAACATGGCACAGTGACTCAGAGAACGTCTTGCTAAGCGACAGCAGGAGTCCTGAGAGCAGCAAGGATGGTGCCTGCTCTCCTCTCTCCTCCCTTGGCTTCTCCCGGTTCTGGGACCTGTAATACCCACTGGTACTGTACTTCTTTTTGCCCCATGCCTCCTCCACTTCATATAGACCGTATCAGGAGCATCAGTGCCCAGGTGTTTAACCAGATGTTACTGAGCAGTACAGCCACCAGCCACTCCCATCAGCCTCATAAATGAACACCCCATCTTCCAGCCTGGCCTAAACCCACTCTGCCCCCACTCAGCAAGAAGCAGCTGAACAACTGTTGCCACCCCTACTTCCTATACCAGAAAGTCTGGAGTGTGAGAATCCTGAATCCACACAGGTCTAAGACATCACCCCCACTCTTTCCTGGCAGGAGGTGCCGTGCACCTGCAGAGCCTCATCCTGTCTCACAGTACCTGGTGTCCTCTCCCACTGCTCCAGCCCGCATCCCATATCCCATTTTTCAGCTGCTTCAACCCACCTTCCACCTGTCTCCCTCCTCCCTCGACACATGTTCCCTACAAAGCCCCAGCCCTGCACAGGAGCCCTGAGCTCCTCTCCCTCTGAGGCTGTTCCTGGCAGTTCTTCACCCTAACAAAACTTTTTCTTTGCTCAGTGTGGTCTTGGTTGTCATTCTCGGATGTGGTTGAAAACCAAAAGTCATGAAATTACTAAATGCTTGAGTTGGTGAATGGATAAAAAGCTAACAATATTAACAAGCTAATGAACTAAAAATATGACTAACATATACTTAAAATTTACAACTGTAAATTGTACTGTGGTGCTGTGGCGCTGTGGTGCTGTGGTGCTGTGGGCTAAAGCCCTGGCCTGAAGCACCAGCATCCCATATGGGCACCAGTTCTAGTCCCGGCTGCTCCTCTTCTGATCCAGCTCTCCGCTATGACCTGGGAAAAGCAGAAGATAGCCCAAGTCCTTGGGCCCCTGCACCCACGTGGGAGACCCAGAAGAAGCTCCTGGCTTCAGATCCGGCCATTGCAGCCATGTGGGGAGTGAACCAGTAGTTGGAAGACCTCTCTCTCTCTACCTGTCTCTGTAACTCTATCAAATAAATAAAAAAAATATTTAAAAAAAAGAATTTACAACCTATGTGCACCAGGCAAAGGCCTTTATTCCAGATTGCATTTCCATTCATGCTCAATGGTCATACCCTCAGTGGGCTCTTCTGGAATTCTCTCATTAAAGCCATCAGATTCACCATCCATTATCTATCTGTCTGTCTGTCTGTCTGTCTATCTAATCATCTCTCCCTCACCCTCTCTCTCCCCTGCCCTCTTCCCTTCTCTCCTCCCTCCCTCTGTCTAGGATTATCATTATATGTACTAACAGGAATTTTTGTCTGCTTTATGGACTTCAGTGGTTTCAGCACCAAGGACAGTGTCTGGTACAGGAACCCTAACCAGAAATAAATATTTGTTAAATTAATGATGTATCTTAATGATTGTTCCAGCAAAACAATGAAGAAAGTACAACTTTTGCTCCTGTGTGACAAAATGAAAACAAAAAAGCCAGAACAGTACTGTAATACATCCAAGGACACAGAGCTGCTACATGGCAGAGCCGGGATTTCTACTAACCCTAAAGGACGCTCTTGCCTCTCACACGGTATTTCCCTAGTTTTAGAATGAGTGTAGGTCCATCCCACTGAGGACTTCACCTGGCTTCCGTGGAAGTTTTAAATAGCTAACACAGCTGGCACCTACGCTATCTCCCCACCTCCCAATTCCTCTTCCTTCCCATGTGAAATAACAGTTGAACAAGGATTGTGGAGCTTTGGCAAGGAAGGAAGAGTGTGCATCACCCCCTGGGCTGGCTCTCAGAGAGGAGGCCAGACTCAGAGGAATGCGGGAAAGGAGTGATGGACTTGCGTTCCATTGTTTCAGCTTACAAACTTCAATTGGTTGCTAAGAGACTGTACAAAGGGAAGCCCATTAGAAGCCCTCAGAACCCACAGGCAGTCACATAATACCAGGGCCTTCCTTTGTAGAAATGCAAAGAGTGCAAGTGCAGGCCCAGCCTGTGATCTGTGCTGCCTGTGATAAGGGGATTTCTGGTTGGGCCCCCAAAAATCCGGCCTCATGAGGGATGGGCTGCGGAGGAACCAAGTGGCCAGGGGAGGGTTCTTCATTCAGTGCCACTTCCAAAAGACTTAAATATTAATTAACATGCAATCCAAGCCCTGCTCCACAATAACCGGATTTCACATAATTAGTACCCGCACTAATTATTTCAACGATCCCACTCTGTTGTTCTCAACATTGCTTCTCTGGCGTTTCCAATCAGCGAGCAGAAAGAGCCCTTATTTCATGGACCTAAATGCTGCACAACCAGACATCTTCTAAGCAGATTGAGTGAGCACCTCCCACTCCAGGAACTATTTCCTGGTCTGTGCTTACCAAATCTAACCCAAGCAAGCGGCCCAATAAAGTGAAGGATGCATCCTCTGCCCAGAAGCCCTGGAAACTCCAAGCCAGCTTTGGTTGGAACCTGCTGATTCAGAAAAAAACAAGATTTCTGATGGGTACAGAAAGGCAGGTTTAATATTCACTATTCAGAATGACACAAGAGGTGTAGCTAGGATAACTAACTCACAGGTACATAACCCACGACAATTGAAACATCGTCCATTCAACCCATTTTACTACAACATGTTACAAAGCACCTACTGTGCGCTGATGAGGGTGCAACAGTAAACCACAGAGACAATCTCCCTGTCTTCTTCAAGAGGTAAGAGATAAAACATACGTAAATAAATACAAATATTAGTTGATGAAAGGAGCTATGGAGATTACAAAGCACAGTGATATTACAAAGAAGGGGTAAGAGGTAGAGTAACCACACACACCTCAATTTATCCAGGGCTGGCCTGCTTTAAACCTATTGTCTTGGCCATTCACTCCTGTAAGTGTTCTACATTGGACAATAAATTCTCTACTTATTGTATAAAAGACACCGATGATCACTACATTAGACGAGGTGGTCAGGGAAGGAGTTTCAGACGAGTGACAATTCTGCAAAGGCTGGATACAAAATAAGTCAGCCAGAGGACGATCCAGAGGAAGGGCTTCCTGGCTCAAAGAACGAAGGGAGGCGTCTACAGGAGGAAGTGTCCTATCGGACAGGCAGCACAGCAGAAATATGACACACAGCAGGCGTGGTACAAGATGAGACAGAGATATGAGCATGGGTCTGATCATGCGGAAACGTGGATACAGAACTTAAATCCTAAGGGGTGAGGGCAGGTGCTGTGGCACATCAGGTTAAGCTGCCGCTAGGGGTGCCTGCACCCCATATCACAGCATCAGTTCAAGGCCTGGCTGCTCTGCTTCCACTCCAGCTCCCTGCTAACGCACTTGGGAAAGCAGCAGAGGATGGCCCAAGTGCTTGAGTCCCTGCCACCCAAGTGGGAGAACTGGATGGAGTTCCAGGCTCCTGGCTTTGACCTGACCTAGTCCCGGCTGTTGTAGGCATTTGGTGAGTATATCAACAAACTTCCTGCCTCCCTCCCTCCTCCCCCACCTTCCCCTCCTTCCCCCTCTCCCCCTCTCCCTCCTTCTGTTTCTCTCTGTCTCTCCCTCTCTCTCTCCCTCTCACCCTTTTAAGTAGATGGAAATAAACACATAAACATTTTTTAAATATATTTTTAAAAAACATGACCCTCACTCCTATGAGGAGAATGGATTTAAAGGGCCATAAGCCAACACAGGAGGATGCAATGGGATGGTACGGGACAGCCACAGTAATGGCAAGCAGAGGATGACAGTGGTGGTGGTAGTGATGAAGACGTGGGAATGAACTCAGGTACGTTTCTGATGTAGGGTCCCTGAACTTACCAGTGGGTCAGACACACAGAGCATGAGGAAGAGAAGAATCCTAGGCATTGGCTTAGAGCAGCTCTTCACCCGAGACACACAGGGCCCAGGAGGCGAGTGGAGTCCAGGCTGCCTGCACGTCCTGACCACGGAGCAGTGGTGGCTGCTGAGAACCTGCCGTGAGCCAGGCCCTGCGGCCGACACTGTGGGCCTGGATGTCATTTAGCCCTCACAACCACCCTGAAAGGGAAGGGGCTCTCACTGTGTGGATTTCACAGACCAGGGCAAAGATCAGAGATGGTGCCGGGATTTTTGCACCAGTGACTTGACCTGCTTTCTGGTTGTGTTCCAGGGTTCATGGAACACCAGGTCCTGGAGCAGAAATTCAAGGAGACGAAAGCAAGCCCATTTCATTCTGGTCTAGGATTTTTGCTTTGAAAGGATGGCATATTTCTAATAAATGTGTGAGCGGTTACAGCTAATTACAGGGAATTGTTCCAAGATGACATTTGGGGGAAGACTAAGGAATGGGAATTTCCGCAATTGTACCTTCCTTTCAGAGCCTAAAGAACAAGAAACTTGCTCCACAGTCTTGAAGGAGGAGTTGACAGCACCTCAGGGAGTAACTTAGCTCAGCAGCATGGCTGCGAACGAGGGGTCTGGCCTCCTCTGAGCTAGAGCTCAGACCACAGGACTAAACAGAGACCCTTTTTTCACGAGCCCTAAAATCTCAGCCATGAGCTCAACTTTCTCTTTGAAATCCCGTTTTCCTAAAATTCCCCCATCTCTGATGCAGACGGAACACGTTAGGAAATCCTCCATGGGCCCAGTGCACAGCGCAAAGCTGTGTGCTGATGTCCTGGGGAGTGTGCTGTGCCCAGATGGGGCTGCCTGCCGCCGACTACCTCCAGGCTCACCCAGGGATGGCTGCCGCTAATCCAAACCAGTCCTGACCAGTCCCACTTTTGACTACAGCTCTGTCTACAGCTCTGTGTCCTCCCCCGCCCCTTCCCGCCATCTGTCAGGGAATTGTTCTACGGGCTGAAATACAAGGGAGGCTGCATTTAGGGAGGGGAGCAGACTACCCTCCGTGGTCTCAGGAATCAGAGCAGGCTGATCGTGTAGTCAGAGACAAATCCTATTAGCAGCAACATGGATCTGTGGGAAGATTCTGTTCTCCGACTCTGAGGACAGGCAGGGATGTGACAGGAGAGATGTGCTGAACCTGTCAGGTTCGATGATAAAAAAAATTGGTTCACTTTCAATTTTCTAGATGTGGGATCAGTGCTACTATTCTCACTTGCTTTTAGCCTCAATGAACGAGAGCAGAGCCATGCTGGCCCCTAGGTTGTCAAAGACCTCCCAAGGCGCTGAACTGAACGGCTTCTTTGTTTGCTTTATTAGGATCATTGTTAAAGATACAGTTTTGAGCTCAGCAGGGACTGTGTGCTGCCCAAGCACCATGTTGGACACGTATGGGATCGCTTCTGGTTGCCACGGTGGTGCGCTGTGGACATCTACGGGGTCAAGTCCAAGCCACGGAGAAGCCAACGTCAGCCCACGCAGGGTGCTCCCACGTCCTCACTCACCTGATGTCCCCCTTGACATTTAGGTAGATGAAAAACCTACTGATAAACTCCATGGATGCTATAAACACAAGTAATTTTCAGCCTTGATTTACCCTGAAACTTCCAGGTCTGGAGCTACCTTGTGTTATATTCAGAGCCCGGCTGGCAGTGGTAAACCAATTCAGAAAACGCCACCCCTGGGGCCACATGCCATCAACTCATCGGGAAAGCACACCTGCGTCAGTCACCTGTAGGCCTCCCATCCACAGGGACTCCGGAAATGGGCAGGCAGCTGCCTACTGCATCCTGTCTTCTACTTTCATGGGCAAGAATTTACACGCTGGAATTCCCATGACTGCACATGTATTACTTATCTATCGGTCTCCTTTTTAAATATTGTTAGGTCATTATAATGAAACTGTGCAACTGCATGTGACTGGGTTATATAACCTATGAGTTTCATTTCAGGACAGCAGAGAGGATGTCACATCAGTTATAAAACAGGGGCTTGTGCCTGAAAAATGCACCGTTCAACAGCCTCAAAGAATCATTTGAAGAAGAAAAACACCCCCTGAATGAACTGTTCTCACTGTTTCAATGCGTCTTCCCTGTGTTCTTCGGCAGAATGACCATTTTTAAATAGCTATACTTTCTGGTCACAAGATAACCTTTATCCCCAGTGTGTGGATGGATGGGAAAACAGGGACTCAGAGAAATTCAAAATCTGCCAAATCTATGAGTAGCTGAGCCAAGTCTTCACCCTAACTTCCATTCAACAATGGGCTAATCCCAAGCCAAAGTCCGTTTTCAAAATAGATGTTGGATTTTGCTGGAACCAGTGACCCTTGGATGAGAATAACAAGGACCAGAGGTATTGAGAAAGAGATGGTGGAGAAGGGCACAGAGAAGAAACACTGGAAAGGCAGACGATGGTTCAGGACAAGGGGGAGGCAAGGAGATGTGTAACGGGGTGAAGAGGGCAGAGATGGAGAGGAGGGAGAAAGAGAAGGGACGGCGGAGGCAGACAGGGAGGAGCTGAGTCAGAGAAGGAAGAGGAGGAAAAGACGTAGGGAGAGACCATCGCAGCGTGGGCTGCAGAGGCACGGGGAGGACCCAGGACGTGGAGTCCAGCCCAGCACTGCTGTTTCTGTGGCTGTAGGCAAATCTTTCTGTCTGCTTTTCCACTGGGTCATTGAGAACATAAGCATCTACCCACCACTTGCACAAGGTAGGAGTAAGGCCATCCGACACAAAAGACCAGAGAGAATTCTGGAGAAAAGTGGAAAGGGACAGGTCTTAGGTCCGTCACAGAGATCCATCGCGATCCTCCGGGCACTTGGAGGCTGTGTGTGGGTTTGTGCGGCCTCTGAATGCCTGCTCTCACGTTCCCACATACACAGAGGTACTCCTACAGGAAGGAACTGAAATCCACCCACCACCAGGCGACCAGGTGCTAGGATTTCTCCCCATCTCCCTTTCATCCCCGGTGCTATGAAACAGCCCTGGCAAGACCAGGAAGATGTAGGGAGCATTTGTCATTGAGGCCCATTGAATTTTATTAGCAATTTTCTCCTTTGTTAGCAATTTCACATTGCATATTAGCATTTGTTTTCATATCATATTAGCATTCATCGCAAAAGGCTAATCTCATTAGTGCTTTTCACATGGTATTAGAGAAAACAAATAATCGCACAGTGCCAATGCGTCAGTGCAACCAGGATGGCCTCTCATCTGCTGTTTTCCAGATCTGCCTCACCTCTCTCTGCACAGCCGACTGCAAAGAGGGGGAAACACACAGATTCTGATCCTCTGAACCCGCTGGGCTGTTCCAGAGCTGGGATTTCTACCCTCCCTAAAACTTCAATTCATCCATTCCTTTAGTATTTATTGAGCATAAGAGGGTACTTCCAAAGGCTCATGGAAAATGAAATCAAAATTTTTTTGGCACAAAAAAAAAAATCAAAATCCACTTGTATGAGGGGTCTCCAAAAGGTTTATGCAAGTATATGCTGTGAAAAAATCATGCATAGATTTAAAAAAAAATTGGCACCAAAATAAATTTAGCTTTTCATTCCATTTTCCATAAACCGTTTGAAGAACTCCCATATACCTGTCCCAAGTGTTGTGCTAAATACTAGGGGCACAGCATAAAATAAGACTCTGTGAAAAAAAAAAGTTAAACAACTGTTTCCCCCAGGTTTTAAGTGTATAAACAAATTGTGAAGGAACTTTGAACACACTCTTTTAGAGCACTTTATAGTTGTTCAACTGTCAGCGGAGCTGGCATGCCAATTTCAATCATTCATGTTGATCTCCTCAGAACGGATTCCCCAACGGTCTCTGAACAGGCAACACTCCCTTAGCCTAGTTAATACGTCTGGTTGAACCTAAAATAATCAATCCAGCATTTCCAGTGTGTTCTGTCATTCAAGATCTTTCTTATTCTCGACTTATTTCTGAGTAAAGTGAAGCATTTTCAAGTTAATAAACTTGAAGTTTACAAATGAAGATGGAGTATGCATAAAAAATAAGAGCAGCCATTTGGTTTAGAAGTTAAGATGCCTGTGTCTCATACTGGAGTGCCTGACCCTGCTACCAATTCCAGCTTTGGGTCAGTGTGCACCCTCGAAAGCAGCAGGAAATAGCTTAAGTACTTGGTTCCCTGACATCCATGTAGCAGGCCGGGATTGAGTTCTTGCTCCCAGCTTTGGCGGGCCAAGTTCTGGTCACCACTGTGGACTTACGGGGAGTGAATCAGTGGGTGGGAATGCTCACTCGATCACTCTCTTTCTCTCTTACTCTCTCTCTCTCATTTTTTCTCTCTCTCTCAAATACACCTAAAATTTTTTAAACAGATAACAGTTTTTTACAAATCAGGTCAAAGGTCAGCATCATGGGGCAGCTAACTAAGCCATTGCCTGCGATGGTGGCATCCCATATGAGAGCTCGTATGAACCTCTCACTGCTCTTCTTCTGATCCAGTCCCCTGCTAATGTGCCTAGGAAAGCAGTGGGTGATGGCCTGAGTACCCGGGCCCCTGCACTCAAGTGGGAGACCTGCATGGAAATCCAGAATCCTGGCTTTGGCCTGGCCCACCCCCAGCTATTACAGTCATTTTGATGTGAACCAGCAGATGCAATCTCAATCTCAATCTCAATCTCTCTCTCTCTGTATGTGCCTTTCAAGTAAATAAATCTTTTAAAAATGAAACAAAAGTAAAAAAAGGAACAAGTTTTGCAGTTAATTCTCATAATGCAACTCACTGAGGACAGAAGTCCTGCATGGGAAGTAAGTGCACAGTGATTCCTGTTAATTTATTAACTGTAAAACTTGCTCTCAAACTTTTTTTTTTTTTTTGGTGTGTGTGTGTGCAAATTGTTGAAATCTTTACTTAGTATAGAGTTGGCCTTCTGTATATAAAGTGAGGGGAGGGGAGGGGAGGGGGAGGGGAGGGGAGGAGGGAGGAGGGAGGGGAGGGGGGTATTCATGAGAACAAAAATTCACCTTGAACTGAGGGCAAGGTTCACAGCTCACACTTCACCTGCCTCTGAGCTCTGCTCACCCAGCCTGGTCTCCAGAAAGAACGCTGTACCATTGCCCCGGGCCTCCCGAGGCATACAGCACTCCAAGGCAGAGCATGCCAAGTGCTTGATGCACACACAAGGCTTTTCTTCCCTGTAAACCTGTTGCCACAGGAATAGAGCTCCTGGACTGGCAATACTGGCAAAACACTGGCAGAAGGAATGAGGATTCGGGAGAAAGCCACCTCTTGAATTCTTGCCGGGAAATTATCCTTAGCCTTTGATATATTAAAATTGAAGTGCTGTAAATGCTGGTTGTCATGACAACACTTTGCATGCCGCCCCGTGATTGGTGGTGTGAGTTCACTTTCCTTTGGGTGTTGCAGCCTAATTAACTGTTATTTTTGTCGGTGTGGAGGAAGAGCCCACACTTGGGGCTTTTGGCAGTAAATGCAGCCCCTGTGGACTGAGTTAATTTTCATAGACTACAAAGAGAGAAATGGCTGGGTCCCAGTCATATTTATAGCTGCAGAAAAGTTGCCAATGTTTAAGTAAGAGTCACAGAAAATATTAGAGTACTCCCCAAGTTCAGCTAGGAAATTTCAGTGTCTCCAGCAATCACAAAACTTCTCTGGGCTGCATCCGGGCAAATAGGTGGCAACGAACCTAACCCAAAGACGGGTCCTTTGTTGCCTGTCCCAGTTGACGGTGCCTCCCCTACCAGGCGGGCACAGACTTGTGCACCTGGTTCGCACCCCATCCCCCACAGCTCGGTACCACGCACTAGCAGAAGTCAGACAGCACCAGCAGGAATACGGGAGAGCCTCTGACCTGGTTCTCTAGTCCTGCACCCAGAGATGTTGTAACTATGCAAACCAACTTGGTGGATCCAGCAGCTCTCTGAAGACTTCCCAGGAAACAAGTCCAGGTTGCCACAAGCCCGAAAACCAGGAAACTGCCTTGCTGCGATTTTAAGCAATTTGTTTTCCATTTTAACTCTTAGGTGAGTGGAACAAATCTCACGGTCTAATACGGATTGTCCAACTCATATTTCTCTCTCAGTTTAAGAAAAGTATGACCTCCTGACATGTGTTTTTAAAAACTGAAGGATCCCAGGGCAAGCATTGTGGGGAAGGTTAAGCAGCCATTCCATATCGGGGGTCAATTTTTTTTCCCTAAAGACTTATTTGTTTATTGGAGAGGGAGAGGCAGAGAGGCAGAGAGAGAGAGAGAGAGAGAGAGAGAGAGAGAGAAGCACTTGGCCCATCTTCTACTGCTTTCCCAGGCCATAGCAGGGAGCTGGATTGAAAGTGGAGCAGTGGGGACTGGAACCGGTGCCTATATGGGATGCTGGCACTGCAGACCAGGGCTTTAACCCACTGTGCCACAGTGCTGGCCCCTCAGGGGGTCAATTTGAGTCCTGGATACTTTGCTTCTGATCCAGCTCCCTGCTAATGCACCTGGGAAAGCAGGAGAAGATGTCCCAAGTACTTGGGCCCCTGACCCCCACACACACACACACTTCCTCTCCCTCTCTCCCTCTCTCCCTCCCTCCCTCTCTCTCTCCCTCCCTCCCTCTCCTTTTCTATCACATTGTCCTTGAAATAAAATAAACACATAAAACTTTTTAAAAATAAAATTGAAGGATATTTCCTCTCTAGGAAATTTTGCATTGCTAATAATTTGCCTTCCTTTTCATGTGAACTTAAGCTCTTCCTGGGCAGCTGATGGTTCAGTGTGTTTTGCAGGCTAAAGAACATAGAAGATGCAGGTGTTTCTCACTCCGTGTCTGTCATGATCACGAACTATTTGAGGCTGGCACTTTATAAAGTTTATCGAGCTCAAAGTTCTGGGGGTTCAAGAGCATGGCATCAGCATCTGCCAGGTTCTGGTGAGGGCCTAACATCAGGTGGGGATCATAGGTGGAGCATGCGCAGAGGGGCCAAGAGCCTGGGGTGGCCTTCCCTTCTCAGAGGAGCCAACTCACCCTGCAAGACGCGCATCAAGGGTAGTGCTGCCACGACCCATCTGGTCTGAGCTAGGACCCACCTACGAAGGTTTCAGAGCCTTGCCACCACCACCACAAGGACCAAGCTTACAGGACACAAAGATTTGCAGGCTCAAGCAACTCAGACCCAAACCACAGCAAGGCAGAAACCTCGTGTGGATTTTAAAGAACAAGTAGAATTATACTGGATCACTGAACCCAGTCCCAGAGCTCTAGTAAGCATTTTAAAATTCTCTTTGACCATTTTGAGATTTCTCTGCTTTGCAACACAAATTAAAAACTCTCTCTCGAGGCAGAAGTTAGTGCACTGATTAAGCTTCACACCCACATCCCATGTCAGAGTGCACAGCTTCAAGTCCAGCTCGCCTTCTGATTCCAACTTCCTGCTAATGCGAATCCTGGGAGGCCGCAGATGATGGCTCGAGTACTTGGGTCCCTGCTACCCATGTGGAAGACCTACACTGAGTTCCGGCTCCTGGTTTTTGCCTGGCCCAGCCCTGGCTCCTGCTGGCATATGGAGGATAAAGCAAGAGATGGAAGATCCTTCTGTTTGGATGGCCAGGGCTGAAGCACCAGGGTGGCAGGAACCCAGTCAACCAGGCCATCACCTGCTGCCTCCCAGGATGAGCATCAACAGGAAGCTCGAGTCAGGAGCCTGAGCTGAGCACTGGCCCCAGGTGCTCCAGAGTGGGACGTGGACGTCTTAACCGCTCGGCTAACTGCCTGCCCCGTGTGACTGTTCTGACTCCCCCAACCAACAGGTTGCTACTCAGCCATTCTCTCAAATTAGCAGTAAGATTAGATTTGGTAAAGCCTTACTTCCTGGAGATATGGGATTTTCTGGCATCCCAGGAGCTTGAGTTTCACCCTGAGTGGGGCTTAATCACGTGCTCCTCGTGCTAGACTTGATGACTTGGCTGCCGGGGCCCAGGTCTTCCCGGCACGGTGCAGATCTGTCTGAATCCTGCAGGTCTGGCAGATCTTGCTGACATCGACGGCACCCAGGACTGCCGCTGACTCAGGTGTGGATGCCCTGCCAGCATTCTTTGCCACTTACAAGCTATAGGTGTGTAGACACCTTCCCGCTTCACACGAGAGCTGCCCATGGGTACTACATGGGCACAACATGCTTGCTGTTCAGTAATTAAGTGCCTCCTGTGCACCAGAACAATTGTTAAGTGCCTACTGTGTGCCCCAAGTACACAGAGAAGAGGTGAGAATACCTCAGTGGAGAGCACTGTCGGCAAAGGTTCCCTTGTTGGTTTAGGCAAAATGCAGAATGGAGGGGTGAGAGACGAGTTGTACTCACCGAGCTTCTTCCTAGACCTCACCCTGCTTTCCTGCAAAGGATCCTGGGGAATCTTCCAAGAGCTGCAGGCACCTGTGAAACAAAGATGGGCGTGCCTGGGTCTGTGTGGCACGGGCCGAGGGGATCAGACGGGGATGGGTTTCACAGCAATTCCTCCTGCAGATTCTGTCACTCCTGGGTGGAGTTGAAGGGAGATCTTTCTGATTCTTCTCCGATTCTGCATTTCCACTTCTGAGCAAAGTTCCCTGAAAGGACCCTTCTGCATCTGACCCTCTGTGTCTGTCCTCAACCCGTTCTGTCTTCTCTAAACCTCAGGAGCTGGGAGGCAAGAACACTGCCACTGCAGTAGGCACTGGTCGGTTCTGCCTGGTTAGCATCTCTTCTCCCTTCTGCTGGAGACAACTCCCTAGTTGTCTGGGGAGGTAGCACCACCTGTCTCCCACTCTCTGACGGACTCCTGCAGGTGGTGAGAACTGGATCCACAGGTCCAGCAGAAGGCGTGATTCAGCCTGGCCAATCGAAGCACCACATTCCTTCCTCCCATCACCAGGACCCAGCCATTGGTTTAATTATGAGCAGGTGACCCCATCAGAGCTGGGGGTCCTGACAGGAGAGCCAGGGCTATGCTGGGCTGCAGCTGTGAGGCTGCATGCCTACTTTTCCCGGGGCACGGTGTAGAGGAGATGCAAGACCCAGGTGGGCATCTCCTCTGGCTACCATCAGCACCTCATCCCTTGGAACAGGAGGCAGCTGGCCCTCACTGTCTGCATCCAAGCCAGGTGCTTCACAAGGGTTCCACTTGGTCAAGGTTTGCATGATCATCCTTAAAAAGATGGCCCTCTCCGACATGAAGCCTGTCTATCACTCCACAGTGAAACGAGTGGCCTCCTGAGCAGACCGGGATTTCCTCCACTCCTGCCTCTGCCAATCACAGGCCGTGTACACGTGGGCAAGTCATCAACCTCTCAGAGCATCCGTCTGGGAGTCTGGCACTTTTGTCCTAGGTTATTGTGGCAATGCAATGACATCCCAAAGGTTATGTGCTTTATCACATTACTTGATACCTAGTAAACACCCTAGAATATGTTATCAGCCCCCAAAAAGAAACACTAAGAAGGGGTATCAGGCTTCAAATGAATATGAATTTTCCCACAGGCTTTGGATGAATGCTGTCCTAGGGAGGTGAAGAGGAAGCCAGTTTATTATGGCATTTTGGAAAGAAAAGGAATTGGAGGCAGAGGGAACAGGAATGACAGGAATACAGAACTTTAAGAAATGGCTTAAGACCTCATCTTAAAAGAGCTGCCACTCCTTGACAGTAGGGTTTTATACTGGACTGTCAACTCTGACAAGTTGGAAGTGGGCGATCTTTGCAGCGGGGAAGCTGGTGTAGCTATCACATTATCATGCTATGCATTAGCATTTCAATATGCGACTGACCTGAAACGCAGCTCCAGTCAACCCCGCTCCCACCCCACTCCACCTTCAGTTTTGCCTTGCAGCGATGGCCCTCTGATTCTTTTTGAGCAGCCAATGAACCCAACTGACTTCCCTTCCATTGTTGTTGTCAGCAGGGGGAATAATGGGAGGACTCTGTCCATCCCCAAGTAATAACTCAAAGCAATGTTGTTGCTTGTGCCAGTGGCTGGCTCTTTATTGTCATCACTGTTGTTTTATTCCTGGTCATTATAATTGCCTTCTATTGCAGACTCAAGCTGTGTTTGAAATCTCACCCCCTTTCATTTCTCCTCTGCTTTGAAGGGAACTGATGTGCACAGCCCACCAGTGGGGGACCTCCTCCTTCCTCTCCCAGCTGATGCTACATTACAACAGAAGTCGCACGACTCCAAAGGATGATTTTGACTTTGAAGTTCTTATGATCTATTTGTGCAATACACATGTTAAATTAGTAATTCATTTGTCATTCCCAGATAATAATGTTCAGAATGGTGCTTCCTGCACGAATCATTATCTTTGGCCTGGAGTTGTTCTACTTATGAATATGCATGAGCCCAGAGATGGGGAGAAGAGAGATTTGCAGAACCTGTTTCCCGGAGGAGCCTCAGATGGTTTGGCTCCATGTTCTGAGTTTGAGCTTCCAGAGCCAAGCCCCGCGTCTGTCTCGCCACCCACAGCTCAGCCCATCTTCTCAGAACATCTGCTCTCTATCGACAGAGTGACCATGGGGAGCCCACATGGTCAGGAAAATGCTGCTGCCCGTCCATTCGTGACACACGAGGTGAACCCTGAAAGAGAGTTAGGAGGCAGCAGAAGTGGAGGAGGCATCACAGTGCCCTTCAGAAACCCCAGCTGGAGAACGCAGAGGCCATGTGGAGCTGCATGCCGGCTTTGCCTCCAGGAAGCAGGAATTAGAGTCTAAAGAGCCAAGACTTCCAAGAGGGAGGAAGGCCAGAGGTTAGCTGCCCCCGTGGTGGGTGCAGGGGGCCTTTCCCAAATGAGCAAACGAGTAGCAGCTGGACGTCGAGTACAGGCAGGTGGGGCCGCCACCAGCATCCGAGCTGCCCTGGGCCTCCATGGCTGCTTGGTCACATCTGGATGAAGTCATGGCTTTGAGTCCCAGTCAGATCCAGGTTTCAGCCTCAAAGGACTCACTGTGTTTTGCTGTAGAGGGATGGCTCTTAGAGTATCTCCTCCTGTGTGGACTGGTTTCCTATCAATCAAAGTCTCTACCTGCCAAAGCTCTGCCGTGATTCTCTGCTGTGCTGGAAAGAGATCATATTTATTGATCAGCTGCTTTGTTTCAGGCACTGCACCACAGCTGCTTGCAATCGTCTCCATAGATGGTGTTTTTGAAATAGGTGACTCTCCCTGCTCCTCAGCAGAGCATCCATTGTCTCAGAAAGGACTGCGCTGGTCATGGCGGAAACACAAAGAGGAAGTGGCGATGTCCCCTCTTGACTTCCAAAGTAGGCCCTTAGCGCTCAGAGTGAGACAATAGCCTTATAATGCAGGCTTCATTGAGAAAGAAATGGTGACTCCTAGCAACTCTTGGAGTCTGTGCAAAGAAGTTCACTGCAAACTCTAGGATAGAAAACACAGAGGAGAAATTCCTACCTCTTACACAGACAGACGTGGTCACTGTTCCAGCCTTGGGCAGGAAGCAAGAGCGAGGCCAAGAGAGGAAAGAAATGTTGAGGGGAAGAAAGCAAGATGAAGATCCTACTGGAGCTCTGAGCTTGAAGAGAGAAACTGGAAGTGGGTTGAAAAAAAAAACCTGCAGCCCAAGACGCACCTCCTTGAAGAACATCCATTAGCTGGTGTGGAGCGCCCTCCCTCAGCAAGCTGTGGCCGACAGGGTACCTCAGGCTCACCTCCTGCAGCTCAGAACTCCAGGGCTGCCACATACAGTGACTCCATCACCGAGACCAGGCAACAGGCACCTTTCTATGCACCCAGCCAGCCAGTGAAACACTCCAGCTTTGCAGGCTACAGAATCTGCCACAGCTCGAAACTGTGCCATGGACGATATGTAACTGAGTGAGGTTAGCTCCAGTCCAAGAAAACCTCATTTAGAAAATCAGACCGCAGGGCAGCTGTCTGATGCAATGGTTGGGACACTGCTTGGGATGCCCACATGCCGTATCGGACGGAGTGCTTGGGTTTGGGTGTCTGCCTGGGCTTCCAGTCCAGCTTCCTGCGAATGCACTTCCTGGGGGACAGCAGGTCATGGTTCAAGTACTTGGGTCTCTGCCACCCGTGTGGGAGACCTGGACTGAGTTACCAACTGCTGGCATCAACCTAGCCTGTGGTGGGCATTTGAGGAGTGAACCAGTGGCTGGGCAATCTCCCCCTCCCTCTCTGCCTTTCAGATTAATTAATTAATTGATTATATTTTTTAAGACAAGTCAGACGACAGCCCACAGGTTTGAATCTGCTGGTGGCTGACGTAGCTCATGGTACTGATGGCATTCCCCTGGCGTGGATGACGAGGCTCCCCGCCTGCTTCCTTCTGGGGGGACCCAGCGTTTGTGACAGAACAGACACGGCAGAAAAGGCCTCGCTCGGGGTGAGGGGGGCAGAGTGAGGGACCCTCTGGGCCAGAGCCAGTGGCAATCTCCGATTTCAACAGTGGCCATCTGCAGCTTAGTCAAAAAACATCAGAAAGGAGCAGTCGGCGCACTGGACAGCAGCACAGGGCGCCCAAGGTCAAGTGCGAGGCTCAGAATCCTGCAGTGCAGGCCGGCTGGATGCCACCTTCATACAGCTGAGAGGATCTCCATGATGACTCACCCTCTGCCATGAACGAGGGCACTTAGAAATGACGTCCAGCTGGTTTCTCCTTCACACCCGCCCCAGACATCATCAGGATGGGGCCATGACACAGGACGAGTTATGGGAAACAGGGAAGGTGACACAGATCTCTTGTCCACGCAAAGCAGTCTACCAAGGAAGCGCCTCGTCTCCGCAGATGGGGGCTGGTCCATGGTCCAGGCTCTGCAGGCCTGCCAGGCAAGGCTAGAACTGCAACCTCAAGATGCAAGGTCACTGCTTTTCTTTCTTTTTCTAGAATTTGTACTGTGGTAAATGCACGTCACATGAAATTTACCAGTTTAAAGTAGAAAGCTCAGCGGTGTTAAGTACGGTCATAATAGGCAGCCCTCACCACCATCCGTCTCGTAACCTTTTTCATCTTCTAAAACTAAGTACCCACTAAACTAACTCCTCATTTCTCTTTCTCTCAGCCCCTGGCAACCACCATCTTGTTTTCTCTCTCTCTCTCTCTCTCTCTCTCTCTCTCTCTCTGTGCGTGTGTGTGTGTGTGTGTGAATTTGACTGCTTGAAGTACTGCTTGAAGTGGAGTCACAGTATTTCTCCTTAAAAAAGAAAAAGACGTATTTATTTAAAAAGAGTTACAGAGAGGGAGGGAGAGAGGGAGAGACGGAGAGACAGCGTGACAGAGACAGAGAGAGACAGAGAGAGAGAGAGAGAGAGGTCTTCCATCTGCTGATTCACTCCCCAAATGGCTGCAACAGCCAGAGCTGGGCCAGAATGAAGCCAGGAGCCAGCAGCTTATACTGGGTCTCCCACAGGGGCGCAGGAGCCCAAGCACTTGGGCCATCCTCCACTGCTTCCCCAGGTGCATCAGCTGGGAGCTGGATCGAAAGTGGAGCAGCAGGGACTTGAACCAGTGCCCACCTGGGATGTGGCGCTGCAGGCAGCAGCTTAACCCACTACAACACAGCAGCGGCTCCACATTATTTCTCCTTTTGTGGCTGGCTTCTTTCTCTTGGTGTATTGTCCCCAAGGTTCATCCATGGTATGTGTCAGAAACTCCTTCCTTTTAGGGCAGGACAGTGTCCCACTGTGTGAACACATTACGTGTTGATGGGCACTCGGGCTGTGTCTGAACCTCAGCTACTGTGACGACAGCTGCTGGTTTTCCCAGCAGCACCCAGCGTTCACGTGGGGAAGGGCAGTTCGTGGTGGTGCGTGACATCATGGTGGACTTGCTGTGCTTGCTGGCCTGGAATGCTCTATCTTGTTTTCTGTTCTAGGGCAAGTGCTGGAGTGGCTCTTGATCAAAGAAAGAGAGACAACCATGGAGACAAGTAGACCTTGAGATGAGAAGTCCAGTAGAAATGCGACAGAATGCTCCCTGAGTTCCACAGCAGAACAGAGAAGCGGGACCTGCTAGGCGGGAATTAAAGGACTTCCAGGCGGAAGAGACATTCTTTAAAAAAAAAAAAAGACTTATTGATTTATTTACTTATTTATTTGGAAAGGCAGAGTTACAGAGAGGCAGAGGCAGAGAGAAAGAGAAAGAGCGGTCTTCCACCCACTGTTTCACTCCACAAATCGCCACAACAACCAGGGCTGGGCAAGACCAAAGCCAGAAGCCAGGAGCTTCATCCAGGCCTCCCACGTGGGTGCAGGGGCCCAAGCACTTGGGCCATCTTCTGCTGCTTTCCCAGGTGCATTACCAGGGGCCAGGATTGGAAGTGGAGCAGACAGGACTTGAACTAGTGCCTACCTGGGATGCCGGCACTATATGCAGCAGCTTGACCTGCTGTGCCACAGTGCCAGCCCTGAGAAGAGACCTTCTAAGTGAAAGCATGCACTACATCCTGGCTACTCAGAGTGCAGGCCACAGGCTTGCAGCATTGACATTCCTGGGAGCTTCTAAGAAACACAGAGGGGCCGGCGCTGTGGCACAGCGAGTTAACACCCTGGCCTGAAGTGACGGCATCCCATATGGGCGCTGGTTCTAGTCCAGGCTGCTCCTCTTCAGATCCAGCTCTGCTATGGCCTGGGAAAGCAGTAAAATATGGCCCAGGTCCTTGGGCCCCTGTGCCCATGTGGGAGACCTGGAGGAGGCTCCTGGCTTCGGATTGGCGCAGCTCCGGCCACTGCAGCCAATTGGAGAGTGAACCATCGGATGGAAGACCTCTCTCTCTTTCTCTCTGCCTCTCTTCTCTCTGTATAACTCTGACTTTAAAATAAATAAATAAATCTTAAAAAAAAAAAAAGAAAGAAACACAGAATGGCAGGTCCCAGCCCAGAGCTGCTGAACCCGAGTCTGCATCCCAACCAGATCCCAGGGTGCTTTACATGCACATTATAGTGTGGGGGAAAAATAAAAAGACTGGCACTCCACCACGACATAAAGAGCTGGTGACTGTGGGACTCCTAAAATGTTTCCATGACCCAGAAGGAAGCAGCTGAGCCCAGCAGGCCACGCCTCCCAGGGTTCCCAGGGCCGGAGCTGTGTCACAGCCTTTCCAGGACATAATCAGACTAAGGGTCCCCTGGGGCACCAGCGCACAAACTATGGAAATCAGATTTTCCTCTGAATCAAGCCTGACGGTGTGTTTTAAATAGACTTGGAAATGCCAGAGAACCCCACCTGCTCAAGAAAAAGACACGAAAACAAGCCAGAGAAGTTGCCAAAGGTAGGAGATGCAAAACAGATACAGTTACACTCAAGACCGAGAGACAGAGAGAGAGACAATGGACTGAGGAGCTGGGGGCTGAGAAAGGAAAGAAAGTAGGGAAGGAGAGAGAGAGGGAGGGAGAGAGAGAGAGAGAGAGGAGGGGAGGAGAGGGGAGAGGAGGGGAGGGGAGGAGGCAGGGGAGGGGAGGAGGTGGGTGAGGAGGAGGTGCCCCAGGGAAGCAGAGAGATCTAGGGAGAAAGCTGGCAGAGCCATCAAAGAATACAAGGTGGGGAAGGAACAGGTGGGAAAGAAACGAGAGAAAGAGGGGAACAGACGAAGTCAGGAGAGAAACAGAAAGGGGGGTAGGGAGATGAGGAAGGGAGAGAAAGGGAAGAGAGAAGTGGAGGAGATGAGCTTACGAGAGCCGAGGGAGGCAGATGATGCAGAGCAGGACAGGAGCAAGAGAGGAGAAAGCAGAGGCAAAGAAGGACGTAGAGATCTGTGGGTAGGAGGACAGAGAGCAGAGAAAATGGAGGGAGGGAGGGAGAGATTAGAGCAGGAGTGGAAACACAGGTGCTGTGACGAGAACTTGCTCGAATGCTTTGCTCTCGGTGGTCCCTGGATCATCAGGTACCAACCAGGTAAGAACCCTTCCCTGCTAAAGAACCCCAAGGACCGGCGGGCGCCGCGGCTCACTAGGCTAATCCTCCGCCTTGCGGCGCCGGCACACCAGGTTCTAGTCCCGGTCGGGGTGCCAGATTCTGTCCCGGTTGCCCCTCTTCCAGGCCAGCTCTCTGCTGTGGCCTGGGAGTGCAGTGGAGGATGGCCCAAGTGCTTGGGCCCTGCACCCCATGGGAGACCAGCAGAAGTACCTGGCTCCTGCCATCGGATCAGCACGGTGCGCTGGCCGCAGCGCGCCGGCCGTGGCAGCCATTGGAGGGCGAACCAACGGCAAAGGAAGACCTTTCTCTCTGTCTCCCTCACTGTCCACTCTGCCTGTAAAAAAAATAAATAAATTAAAAAAAAAAGAACCCCAAGGACATCAAATCACTCATTAAAAAAAAAGGATTTATCTGTTTGAAAGGCAGAGTGACAGAGAGAGAGGGAGGGAGACAGTAAGAGAGAATCTTCCATCCCCTGGCTCATTCCCCAAAGTGCCACAAAGTCCAGGGCTGGGTCAGGCTGAAGCCTGGAGCCCAGAGCTCCATCCCAGTGTCCCCCACATGGGCGGCAGGGGCCAAAGCATTTGGGCCATCATCTGCTGCCTCTAAGGCACATTAGCTGGGAGCACCAGGACTCCGGCTGGTGCTCACAGGGATGCCGGCATGCAGAGGCTTAACCCGCTGTGCCACCGTGCAGTGCCCTCAACTCACTTTCCCAAAAGTCTTCACTTCATTTCCCATCCAGCCCCAGCCCCCATCTCCACCCAGCGGGGACCTTGTTTTCTGACATTCCTGTGCCGTCTGCTCCCTGTGTTGGCCACCTCATGCCTCCTTCCTGGCAAGAAGGCTCACTGCAGACCACACAGACGTGTACAGAGCACACCAGAGCCACAGAGTGCACGGAGCCTTCTGCAGCACAGGTGGCACTGCAGGGCCACAGCCGAGTCTCGACGAGGCTGACGGCGCTGAGATCACGGGGCGGGAGGCATCTGCTCCAACTGCAGCGGCGTGGAGACCGGGAAACTTCCAAATATGCACTTCACGTTAAACAAGGAGTCAGAAGAAGAATTAAGGAAGTAGCTCGAAATAAACAAAAATGGAAACACCACGTGCGGCAAAAGCAGCTCTAACAGGAAAGCGGCTCAAAATGGATTAAAGACAAACCTAAGACCCGAAACTACAAAATACGAGAAGAAAACCTAGGAGAAAAGCTTCTTACATTGCTAGGGGCAATGATTGCTTTTTCGGATAAGACTCCAAAAATCACGGGCAGCAAAGGCAAAACTGACAAATGAGGCTGCACTAACCTAAAAAGTTTACGCACCACAAAGGAAATGATTAACAGAAGGAAGCCAACCCAGGTAGTGAGAGAAAATACTTGCACACCATACATCAGATAAGAGTGCAGGGGCCCAAGCACTTGGGCCATCTTCCACTGCTTTCCCAGGTGCATTGGCAGAGAGCTGGACAGGAAGAGGAACAGCCTAGAAATGAACTAGCACCCATAAGGGATGTTAGCACCGCAGGTGGAGGCTTAGCCAGCTCCTCTTCTGGCTATTGAGTCGTTTGAGTTCCTTTTTAGATATTAAATTCTGAGCCAGCAGACGAGAGCTCTTGTTCTCTGTGTCTCTAATTCATTACTTAACCAATGAATTCATTATAAAAATCTGCTTGAGGCTGCACAACTGACAGGAGCCAGGATCTGAACCTGGTACCCTTTGACTCCACGTCCTGCATTGCTGGCCACCCCTTGGTGCCTCTGGTCCCCGTGAGCCCTTCCCCTCACACAGCCACAACAGGCAGAAGAAAAGACATAACACATCCACAATGCATACAAAATAGTTTATTTTTACTCCCTGGTAAAACAGCTCCCCTGCACTGAGTTAGCAAAATGTTACATTTTTTTTAATCCCATCTTTTTGCTTTAGTTACACTAATTGCCCTTCTTGGTCTGTAATTTTCGAATTCTCATTTTCCACTTGCAGTCTACCATGTAAGCTGTGTTGATGAGCAGAGACATCCGTAGCCAGTGTAAAGTGGTCTGTTCCACCTGTTCTCTCTCCGCCCTCCCTGGTGGTAGGAGTCACAGCAGCCTGGCCACAGAAACTCTGGGGTTCCATGCCATTTTGCTTCTAGAAAACTCACTCCTCTCCCCGACAGCTGTATCCTCACTGTAGTCTTTCCAGTGAGCAGGAGGGCCAAAGAGTCTGGGAGGAGACGGCGATGGCAGCAATCCAGACTTGCTGAGAAGGCCACCTGTGGCATTTGCAGACAGAGGAGCAGAGAGCAGTTTCCAGAGCCCTCACTGCTGTACACTGAGTGCACCAT
The DNA here is from genome assembly GCF_051225735.1 of Oryctolagus cuniculus. Taxonomy (NCBI): domain Eukaryota; kingdom Metazoa; phylum Chordata; class Mammalia; order Lagomorpha; family Leporidae; genus Oryctolagus; species Oryctolagus cuniculus. Next base: position 58,058,922 of record NC_142885.1, read on the forward strand.
TTATTAGGTTACCGGGAAGGGGAAGTGTGACGCCTTCACCCCCCTCCTCTGCTGGGATGGCTGCCAAATCGCTTCCTGGGCTCTGTTAATCTCGCCCAGAGGCAACACGGCAGAGAGCGATTGAACATGAGGTCCAAATCCAGCTTTGCTCTGTCCTGTGTGTCCTTGGAAAGGTTGGCCAACCTCTCTGCACTTCATGTTCCCCATCTATGAAGTAAGGTAACGAGGCTGACTGGGCAAAGAAGTTAGAACAGTGTCTGTCACATTGAAAGCTCCAAGTGTGGCCAGCGCCACGGCTCACTTGGCTAATCCTCCACCTGTGGTGCCAGCACCCCCAGGTTCTAGTCCTGGTTACAGCACTGGGTTCTAGTCCCGGTTGCTCCTCTTCCAGTCCAGCTCTCTGCTGTGGCCCAGGAAGGCAGTGGAGGATGGCCCAAGTGCTTGGGTCCTTGCTGCATGGGAGACCAGGAGGAAATACCCGGCTCCTGGCTTCGAATTGGTGCAGCACCGGCCATGGTGGCCATTAGGGGAGTGAACCAACGGAAGGAAGACCTTTCTCTCTGTCTCTCTCTCACTGTCTAACTCTGCCTGTCAAAAAAGAAAAAAAGAAAGCTCCAGGTGAATGCTTACTATAAACGAGCCAGGCTGACAGGTAAATCAAAAGGGTATGAAGATCCCAAAGGACTGATGAGAACTCCAAGCAGCAGATGTCTCGGGGCTGGTGTTGTTTTGCAGTGGGTTAAGTCATCACCTGAGATGCCAGTATCCCATAGCAGAGCACAGGTTCAAGTCCTGGCTGCTGCTGCTGCTTCTCCTCCTCCTCCTCCTTTTGTGTTTTATTTATTTGAGAGGTAGAGTTACAAATAGAGAGAGGGAGAGACAGAGAGAAAGAGCTTCCGTCTGCTGGTTCACTCCCCAAATGGCCGCATTCTGAAGCCAGGAGGTAGCAGGTTCTTCCAGGTCTCCCACACTGGTGCAGGGGCCCAAGCACTTGGGTCATCTGCTGCTGCCTTCCCAGGCCATAGCAGAGAAAGATCAGAAGAGGAGTAGCCTGGACCTGAACCGGCACCCCTATGGGATTGCTGGTGCCGCAGATGGAGGCGTAGCCCACTGCATCACAGTGCTGGCCCCTGCTCTGCTTCTGATCCAGCTACCTGCTGATGCATCTGGGGAGGTAGCAGGTGACGGCTCCAGTACTCAGGTCCCTGCCAGCCACATGGGAGAGCCAAATGGATTCCCTAGATCCTCGCTCAGCCTCACCCAGCCATTACAGCCATTTGAGGAGTGAACCAGTAGATGGAAGATTGTGTGTGTGTGTGTGTGTGTGTGTTTGTGTGTGTGACTCTACCCTTCAAATAAAAAAGAGTTAAAAAAAAAAGCAGTAATCTGTTCCCACACAGGGACACAAAGAGCATGGTGGCAGTGGTCCCTCAGTCTCCCATCGCTACCCTGCACACCTCCTTCCTGCCTTTCCTCTGTCTTCATGTCTTATGTTGAATGACAAAGCAGGTGATATGCCTATATCCGGTCACATCATAATAGTAGCTTACTGTGTCAATAGCCCTGGATCTGGCCACTGAGTGCCTTTCTCCTCTCAACAAGCAGGTCAGCCACACATCAGCATCTTCACCTGCTGGGGAGGTTGCAGGGATTATGTTTGTGTCTAAGAGCCAGGTGCAGGAAAGAGGACAGAGTGAGCCAGCGATGAAGGGAAGACCACCAGACCGTGCCTTGGAGCTTTCTACCGTGGTGGGGATGTGCCTGTGGTCTCCACCAGGAAATCCATGACTCCAGGCACGAAGTGTGCGGGGGCAGCACCTTCTCACAACCTCCTTTGTTTTCCTGGGTTCCTGTCTGGGCATTTGATGATCAGGCATCTCTATGGCTTCTGTGAACTGCGGAGGGGAGGGCACGACACAGCACAGACACAATCACCTGTTTCCACTGAGCAGTGCAGGAGTCTGGAACACACACTCTCCTCTCTCACAGACTTCCCAGCTTCAAGCCTACCCTGCCACCTGCTAGATCTGTAACTTTGGGAAAATTATTTTTAAGATTTACTTTATTTGAAAGGCAGAGTGAGGGGGTGGGGAGACAGAGAGAGATCTTCCATCTACTGATTCACTACCCAAATGGCTACAATGGGTGGGGGGTTGGGCCAGGCTCAAGCTAGGAGCCTGGAACTCCATCCAGGTCTCCAATGTGGATGGCAGGGGCCCAAGCACTCAGGCTGTCTTCCATTGCCCTCCCAGGCACATTAGCAGGGAGCTGGCTCGGAACCAGAGCAGCCAGGACTCAAACCAGCACTCCTATACAGGACGACGCAATCTCAGGTGGCAGCTTAATTTAGCACTGTGCGACAACACCTGCCCTGGAGAAACTGTTTTAATTCTCTGTGTTTCCAGTTCTTTATCTGTCCATTCTCCTGACAACATTCAGCATTTATTGAATACCTGCAAGGATATTTCAAAAAGCTCACGGGGTGGGCATCACATGGGATAATGATGCCCATATCCCACATCACAGTGCCTGATTTTGAGCCCCGACTCCCTGTTAGCGCACACCCTAGGAGAGGCGACATGACGACTCGAGTACCTTGGTCCCTGCCACCCACAATGGAGACTAAACTGAATTCTCAGCTCCTGGCTGTTACCCTACACAATCCAGCAGTTATGGGCATTTAAGGAACGAATCAATGGATGAAAGTCCACACCTCCAAAAAAATAATAAATAGAAAATTTTTCATAGCTCAGGGAAAATGGAATTAAAGAGGAAGTTTGTTTTGGTGCCAAAAAAAATCAAATTCCTACATTTATGGAGTCTTCAAAA